>NW_024869484.1:355679-410587 GCF_013358625.1 Macadamia integrifolia | reverse complement strand
CTCGGTGGACGGCATTGTCTTTACTTTTCCGAGTACTCACAGTGGGCCTTCTCCGACAGCCCTATGGGCGTATCGCGGGAGGGAGTTCGCGGCTCGTACCCGGAGTATACGCGCACTGTGGTTGTAGTAGCACTAAAACCAAGGACTTAGTAATGTTGCTTAGGTGGATGCAAGGATTAAAGTATCGGTATCGGTCGTCGTATCGGTGGACCAAAATTAAGATACGTATCAGAGGGTATCGTATCGTATCGGAGATACGCTAATATACGCTAAAGATACATACATAAATGGATATAAAATACCTTTTTAAACACTTTTGCATTAAAAATTTATTAAAAAAAGCTATTGATAACATGTACTATGCATAAACACTAAATTGAGGGTATCGCACTAAGAATTCAAGGTTTATAGCTGTCCCATAAATGTAAAATCCTTGTTCAAAACCTTGATTTCCACTTTAGTTAGAGAGAAATATGACTGGCAGCAACTTGGGAACAAAAACACCTCAAAAAATCGTGTTTTTTGAAAAAATACCCATCTTGGCCATTATATGACCGTAGCGCTGTATCGGTACATATCGATACTCACCGATATGTATCGATACTCACCGATATGTACTGATCGATACATACCGATATTCACTGATATGTACTGATACTCATCGATATGTATCAATCGATACATACAAATACTCACCGATACTTACTGATACATACCAAAACGTATATTTCATCTTGATTTTATATTTTTCATAGAGTATCAGTATGTATCGATAGTGTATTGGTGCATATCGATATGTATCATAGGATATATATCGATAGTGTATTGGTGCATATCGATATGTATCATAGGATATATATCGATACAAAAGGATTTTAAAAATTTCATGTATCGTATCGGTGTATATCGTATCGATCGGCTAAATTTAAGATACGTATCGGAGGGTATCGTATCGGTATCGGAGATACTTTAAACCATGGGTGGATGTGATTTAAAATGTATAGCATGACATGTAGTGCATATGATGTGTTTTGATGTGTGGACTGCTGTGTGGTCCATCTTACCACTTACTGAGCTAGTGAGCTCATCCCACGTGTACACCCCTTTTTTTTAGATGATTTTGCAGGTCATACACCTGGGGAGCATGGGGTGGGTCCCACAGTCGAGTTTCCTGAAGAGGACTGGTGGACCCCTGAGGAGTTAGAGCACGACACTGACTGCTCGTGCGAGGGTTGTGCTACGGGATAGCAGTTCTGAGGCCGAGGTGAGCTCCACCTTTGAGGCCGTGCTGAGCTCCACTTCTGAGGCCGAGCTGAGCTCTTCTATGTGATGCCGAGCTGGGCTCAACCCTTGATGCCGAGCTAAGCTCTAGCCTTGATACCGAGCCGAGCTATGTACTCTGATTGTTTTGGTGGATTTCCTTATGTACTTGATATTTGAATTTTATTTTTATTCTGTAAATACCATGCCTTCGGGCCCACATGTATATTATTATTGTATCACAATCCGGGTATCAAGTATTATGGGATTATTCACAGTTAAAACTTAGTCTTCTGCTGATCTGATGAGTTTATATTAGTTGTGTGTATGCTATGGTGAAATACAGTATCTGATGATCCTGGAAGGTTTGGGTTAACCGATGTTAACCTGATCACTGGCCCGGTTCTGTGAGAACGGGGTGTGACAAACGGGGGTGCACCCACCTGTCCGCCCACCTGAGGGCCAAAACTTGGGATTTTGATAGAGTCCGGGCCTGGCGCAAACCCCACTCCTGGCATACGATGTAGCATACTTATATACCTTAAAATACGGCTATAATACCTACTTTATCCGTACATGGCCTTATGGTAGGTGCATGTACACGGCTTGGGCACTCCCGTCTCTTCTGGCACTAGCTCGGACTTGTCGGGCCAGTCGGTGTTTAAGGTCACCCTTGCCATCATAGCCCATAAGGAACCCGTTCTAACTCCCTCTGGTTTGGTCCCTGCACGGTTAAACCGGGTCAACCGTGAAATCAGACCGGGCTTAAAAAGTAGGGTATTACAACATGCATGCTAGATTTTAGATGCCATAGTCGACTTGGAAATGAGTGCATGGTGGCTCGTGGTATGGGATGCGACACCATTGTGTAATCGTACTATGCTCATAGAGAAGCATGTGGCTAGGATGTGATTTACCCTTGTGCTATGACCCTTCCCAATAGGGGTTTACATGTTGGGGGATCATTGGGGGGAAGCATCGGGTTATGATTGAAGAACTCCTACAGTGGTTAGAAGTACGCACGGCTGATCGCTAGGATAGTCGATAACTCTGGTGGTATATTTAGAGGGCCCATCGTATTACGTTTATTTGGGGTGGAGTCACTTATTTACCTTCTGTCATTTAAATTTGTTAGGAGTCAGCTTGCATTTTAAATTCTGGTACCAACGGTGGGCCTTCTCTGACAACCCTATGGGCGTATCGTAGGATGGGATTCGTGGCTCGTACCTGGGGCATTCACACACTGTGGTTGTGAATAGCACAAAACCTATGACCTAGTAATGTTATTAGGCTAATAGAGTTAAAATAAATTGCATATAAGCGCATGTGTTGTGACTGTTTGTGTGGTTTTCCTTATGTGATCTTCCTTTCCATTTACTGAGATAGTGAGCTCATCCCATGTGCACAACTCCTTTTATGTGATTTTGCAAGTTACCAGCCTAGTGATCAGGAGCAGCGCCCCACTGTGGAGTTTCCATCTGAGGACTGGGGGGTCCTTGAGAGTTCGAGCACTGTGCCGATTGCACATGCAAGGATTGTGTTGTATGACAGCTGTGACTCCTGAGTGATTCTTTTTTATTCTTTTTGATGTACTCCCTTTTATTACTTAATGCTTAAATTATTATCGTTTTATGTATATATCATGCCTTCGGGCCCAAATGTATATAAATTTTTTGATTCAACTTGGGTATCAAGTATTTGGGAAACAACAACAAGTATTATTATGAACATGTCTTCCGCTGAAAACACAGGTTTGATATTAGTTTAGTAAATGTATGCTATATTGCAGTTACTGCATTGTTGATCCTGGTAGGTTTGTGAGTTAACCGGAGTTAACTCAGTCACCGGCTCAGTTCTGTGCGGGCGGGGTATGACAAACCTACTACTGACATGCACCTATGGTTGGGAAGATCCAAAAGCACGGAGTACACCGTGGAAGTTTAAGCCAAATATACTCTGTGCCCTTTACCAAATAAAATTTAGAAATCAAAGTTATTTTATTCATTAGTAGGCTGTCTCTTTCCTTTAACCTTTGATAAATATAATCAGTCAGACTCAAAAGACTGGACCACAAAGTTTTGCAAGAGCTTTTAGAGGGTCAAACGATAAACAATCTCAAAAAAGAAAAAGAAAAACAGCAACATTACTCCCACACATGACTAAAAGAGCAAACGAAACCTACATCATATCTAACCATTTGCACAATGTAGGCCATCACAATATCCTCACATATCCATTCTACGATTAATTTAAGCACTATACCTATGAAATGCTCTGACTATAAATCTTTCTTTCCAAATTTTCGACTAGTGCCACCTGGAATGGTTAACCTCGTACATCTAAAGGAAACATCCCACTGCTGAGATGTATGCTATCAATTTATTCCTTTACAAATGGGTGAAGTGACAAGCAATAGTTGGCTTCTCTTTTCTAGTTTGGATTAATAACTGGCATAGATTCTTGGAAGGAAGGCATAATCAGGAACCATGTTATGAGATCTCTTCATTGTTTTAGCAGTTCTTAGGTTCCCTGAGGTTTAATACATTTGGAAAAATAATAGTGTGCCCAAGCTGTTGAAACCTAGCTAGTCTTGATGGATTTGTTCTTCTATTAATGAAGGTAAAACATGGAAAAAGAAATTGGAAGAAAAGGGTGAGGATTGCATGTCAGATTAAGGAGTAACAACTTCAAAATGGAATGGGTGTTTCTCCAGGTTACATCAAGAGAGGAAAATTGAAGGATTATTATTCATATGGGAGAAGTGCATTATATGGGGAGCAATAGGGCATATGAACAAAAAAAATGCAGATATGATTAATGAGAAGGGTTATCTTAATACTTAGATTTACGAGGTTATCCTCCACCTGGAAGAAAACCCCATGACTACTCATTACTTAAAGGCCACACTGACATAACAGAATACCAAGGTATTAGCCAGCACAGCTGGTAGAGAGATTGGCCTGCTGTCACACCCACATACATAAAGTTCAAATTCAACCATGAGTAAAATTTGTAATGGAGACTTTATATTTGATGAGGATATAACTCAGTAATTACAAGAAAAAACTCAGCCTCATGCCCCTCATCCCAACTTGAGACTTGATATCTGATAAGAATATAACTCAGTAATTCCAACAACAAACTCAGCCTAATCCCAACTTAATGGGGTCAGCCAGAATATGGCTCAGGCTCTCTCTTTTGTGCGAATGAATGATAGTTATGGTGATGGGTCTTCTCCACAGCTGAGTCTGGTGCTTTCTTCCCCAGCCGAGTCTGGTGCATCCTTCCCATGCTTTATGCACTTTGCATCTGCAAATTCTCAGTTAATCTGAGTTTGGTTATATTATTTCTTGATTTTTTGTTCAATCTCTTGTAGGAATTTCAGCCAAGTAATCCTTAATCAATCTTTCCCCTTTTTTCATCCCCCTTTTCTGTTTGTAAAACCCTAGTTAATCTTTCCCCTCTTTTAATTTCATTTGATCTTTCCATTACTTCACACCTATTATCCTCTTCTCCTTATACTTCTTTTCTTTTCTGTTTATCTTTTTCCTCTTAACATACTATTCGTCTTTTCCTGTTTCTCTCTTCTCGGCCTATTTCTCTCTTTCCTTCTCCTCTTTGTCGTTTGCCTCTATCCTATAGTCCTACTTTCTTCATGTTCCTCGTCTAATTTTCTTTAGTATCTTTAGTGGTGATTTGGACCTTATTGTCTCAAGGTAGTAATTTTCTTTGGCTTTTCCCTGATTGAGACTTCTCTAGTTTATAGCTTCCTTCTCCCAAAGCACCATGACTCTTATTGTGTTCAACTATCAAGGAGTTGATCGCTCATCGGTGAAGAGAGAGCTTCAACATTTAATCAAAGACCACAAGCCAGGTTTGGTTTTTCTTTCTGAAGCCAAATCTGTTCTCCCCCATCATGTACCCCTGTGCCAAAATTTACAGTTTGATCATCACTTCACTGTTCCTGCGTCCAGCAGATCTGGTGGTTTAATTGTGTTTTGGCAAAGCTATATGCAAGTTGATATTTTCTGGCATAGCAGTTGGTGCATACATATGCTAGTCTCTTATTTATGTATTTTTGAATATTTCACTGCTGTATATATGAGCACTTCTCCTCATGGTCATACACTACAGTGGCAATCTTTATTGAATATTGCTTCTTCGATTGATAAACCATGGTTACTTTTTGGAGATTGGAATGCTTGTCTTGATCCAACCGATAAAAGGTGAGGTAGATCTTTGACTTTGTCACAAATTTCTCCCTTTAATGATTTTATCAATGTTGCTCAACTTTTCAATATTCCCTTTTGTGGTCATGCTTTCACTTGGACATTTCGTCGATTGGGCCTTCAACATATTGAGGAACGAATTGATAGGTTCTTGGGTTCTACTGATTGGATCTCTGTTCATTCAGATATGATCACTCTTCATGAGTTAATGACAACATCTGATCATCGAGCTCTTATTCTTAAGAGATCCAATGTTCTGGTACCCCATAAGCCTTTTCGATTTGAGCAGTTTTGGATTTCAGAACCATCGTTTTTCTCTACAGTTGCTAATGCCTGGAGCTTTTCTTGTCATGGTTCTTCTTCCTTGTTTTGCATCGAAAGTTATCTATGGTTGGTAAAGCTCTCAAGCAATGGAACCGCTTCAAAGTGGGTAATCTCTTTGATCGTATTCAAAATCTAAAGAGGGAAATTAAATCATCTTATGATGCACCTACAGTTGTTCATTCTGATTAATGGTTTCTCCATGTTAAAAACCTTGAGGCCAATCTTAAAAGATCCCTTATTCAAGAAGAAAAATTTTGGGAACAGAAAGCCAGAGATAAGTGGGTTCAATGGGGTGACTCTTGCACCCGATATTTCCATATTTCTACAGTTTGAAGGCAAGCTTTTAACAATATTCATAAGATTAATCATAATGGTATTTCTCTATCTAACAGGGATTCTATTGCTACTTCCTTTCAATCACATTTTAGGAGTTTGTATACTTCTGCACATCCAGTCTTTACTGAGGAATATTTTGATCCTATCGAGGGGAGAGTATCTTCAGAGGATAATCAGCATCTTCCTCAACCAGTTTTTGATGGGGAAATCAAAAGGACTGTTATGAAAATGTTGAGCCTTAAATCTCCTGGACCAGATGGTTTTCCTAGTATTTTCTTTCACAAGGTGTGGCCTATTATCGGAAATCATGTCACAGATGCTATCCTTCAGTTCTTCTCTACTGTTACCTTTTCTTTGTCTCTCAACCGTGCCTTTATTACTCTCATCCCTAAGGTTGAATCTCCATCAACTATTAGTGAATATCTTCCCATCAGCCTTTGCAATTTTTTATATAAAATCACTTATAGAACTATTAACAATCGTCTCAAACCTCTTCTCCATAAATTCATCTCTTTTGAACAAAATGGTTTTGTGAAAGCTAGAAATATTCAAGATGGTATCCTTGTTTGTCATGAACTTGCTCACACTATTTCTCAAAAGAGATGAGGTAAATTTGGGCTGATGTTGGTCAAGCTAGATATGAGTAAAGCCTATGATCGTGTTGATTGTCAAATGGCCATTCTCTTAAATGGATCTCCTCTTGAATATTTTAAACCTTCTCATGGTCTTAGACAGGGTGATCCCCTTTTATCTTATCTCTTTGTTCTTTGTGTTGAAGTCCTTTCTTCTCATCTTTCTTTAGCCTTGCACAATAAAAGGATTCATGGCATCAAGATTTCTCGATCCAGTTCCCCTATTTCTCATCTTGCTTTTGTAAATGATTTCATTTTATTTGGCAGTGCTACTCCTCAAGAGGCTAGGGCGATCAAATATGTTCTTAATGTCTTTTGCTCTAATTCAGGTCAATCTTTTAATTTGGAGAAAACTAAAGCTTATTTCAGTCCAAATGTCTCTTCTTCCATGAAAAGATTTTTCTTTGAGACTTTTTTAATCCAATCTTCTCCAGTCAAATCCTTTTATCTTGGAATTCCTTATTTTCATGGAAAGCTTAAGAAGAATGCATGTACTGAGTTGCTCAATAGAGTTAATCTTCGGTTGAGCATTTGGAAATCTAGACTTCTTAGTCAAGCTGGAAAATAAGTTCTTATCCATTCAACTTTATTTGCTCTTCCACAGCATTATATGTCTTGTTTTCTCCTCCTAGCTGATATTAACAAAAAACTTGACTCTATGGGAAGACAATTCTTTTGGTCTAATGGAGAAAAATCTCATATTCATACCATTGGGTGGAGTACTATTTGTAAGTCCCTTAAATCTAAAGGCCTCAATTTGAAGCTCGCAACTAATTTGAACCATGCTTTACCTGCTAAAAGAGCTTGGTCTCTCATTTCTTCTCCTCAGTCTTTATGGAGCATTCTGATGAAATCTAAATACTTTCCCTAACTGAATTTCTCCATGCTCCCCACCATCATGTTCCATCTTGGGGCTGGTCCTCTATTTTGAAAGGATCTCTCTTGCTCAAAGGTCTCTTTTGGAGAGTAGGAAACGGTCCTAAAATAAATCCTTGGTCCGATTATTGGATTCTTGGTTTCCCTCCTCCTTTGGCTCCATATCCATACCCTTACAAGCTCCTACCATTGTGGCTAATCTTATCCTTGCAGATGTTACAGAATGGAATTCATATTTAATTTTTCATTGGTGGCCAGATGATATTGCTCAATCAATTTTATCTATACCCATTCCTCTTTTTGAGGTTGAAGATACATTTATTTGGTCTCCAACAGCTGATGGAAAATTCTCAGTGGCATCAACCTATAGGCTTACTCTAAATGCCAATGATCAAGTTATCAATCCCATATGGTTGAAGCTTTGGCATTTACAATGTGCTCCTAAAATTAGATCATTTTTTTGGAAGCTATTACAAGACTCTATTCCTCATCCTACTCTCTTATGTAATAGAGGAGTTAATATTAATGCTACATGTCCATTTTGCTCCTTCTATCCTGTGGATACTCAACATATATTTATCAATTGTCCTCGGGCTTTTGAAGTATGGTGATTCTCAAGAATTGCTTCTATTCCAACTCCCAATACATCAATTCAACAATGGTTTTCTAGCTTATTTATTTTAAATATTCATGTTAATGCAAGAGCGTGGACTTGCTCTAATTTTGGTATTCTCATCTGGCATCTATAGACTTCTTTCAATTCTGCATTGTACAGTAATGATCAATGATCTTTCCTTGTCGCCTTTTATTGAATTCAAAAGTAGGAGAATGGCTGCTGAATATTTCAGATCTTCAAATTATACTGCGTGAAAATATCGCACCATATATATATTTCTTGGTCTCCTTCAGTGAATCCCTTCCTTAAGATCAACTTTGATGGCTCTTTTTGGGAAATCCAGGTCCTGCGAGTATTGGTGGTGTTTGTCGAAACAATTATGGTAGATTTATTTTTGGCTTTGCTTGTTATGTTGGTGCTACTTTTGGTTATGTGGCTGAAGTGCTCGCAGCTTAATTGGCATTAAAGATGGCCAAAGATCATCACTTCACTCATGTCATTCTTGAAGGAGATTCCCAACTTGTGGTTGATCTTATTGCTGGTCGTTTATCTTCTATTCCTTGGAGGATTGCCTCTATTATTGAAGATTGCAAAAAACTTTGCTCCTTTTTTGTTTCAATCATGGTTGTCCATACTTATCGTCAGGGAAATTCTATTGCAGATGCTTTAGCCTCCTATGCATCTCATCATCAGTGTATATCTTCTTGGGAGGATAACCCTCCATCGTTTGTAGCTACTTCTTTATTTTCGGACTTTTGTACTACCTCTTTTCCCCGCATTTTGAGATCTTAACATAATTTGCTTATCAAAAAAAAAAAAAAAAACACCAGAATATGGCTTAGTAATTAAATGACATTAATGTCATCATCCAGACAAGGTGGATGAAACCAACAATTGATCTATTTTCTTGATTTTAAATAAGTAATAAATGTCAAGTTAATTATTTAATGAGAAGCCACAGACACTTTTTTTTTTTTTTTTAAGGCAACAAACGAATAATTATGATATTGGCCGGAGCTCTCCACTAGATAATGCAAACTTCCGATGTTGTGACAAGACAGAAGGAGTTTCAACTGCTTGTAATCTTGACATAAAGTCTCCATCACCAGATCCAGTGTGCTGATTAGCTGAATGGAGTACTGTTTGCAGGATTTGAAGAGGGTACGACAACTGTGAGGACACTAGATAGAAAGTGATCATGCTGGGATCACTAATACCTGGTTTATGATTTATTTGTATCCAATGTAGACTGTGATGCGGATCATGGATTTCTAACCAAGGCATCCAATCCCTCAGATAAAGTACAAACAGTTTATCCTTGAATTTTCCACAGACTATGTGATGTAGATGAAGCATGAACAAGAAAAGGACCAAAATTGAATTCAGGAAAAAAAAAAAAAAACTACTATTTACATGAATAGTGGTGTGGGCCATAGGCAAGGAGAAGGAAGTACAAGGAAATATTTGAGATTCTGTGGGCCCCATTGAAGATAGCTAAAGGATTTAGTAACTTATTATTTCCTTAATTTTCTACTTTTGTATTCATGCTTAATTGCTAAGTTGGAGTTTCTATTTAGTAATAAGTTAAATTGTTTTTGTCTTTGTTTCTATTTTTGAGTTAATGAGTTAGGAACTTAGATTGCTAGCTAATACAAATTTGTTAGGGACTTTCTAATTTGTATTGGTTCCGTTTTTTATAGTAGCAACGATCACTAACTGTACCTTACCAAAAAAAAAAAAAAAAGATCACTAACTGTAGCATTCAAAAAAAAAAAAAAAAAATCACAATTACTAACTGTGTAATGGACCATTGAGAGTCCTCCCAACAATTTTATGAACGAAAGAAACTTTGCTTTGTGCAAGAATCTGTGTATCACAGTGAGGTGAGATACCTAGGAGTGAGAGAGAAGCACGATCCACCAATTCTTCTACCTTCTCCTCTCTCCAATCGATACCCCTTTCTTTGTTTCATATTCTGAGTTTCTTCCCTGCATAACGGAGATCAACCGAGGGCTACTACTACTGCTGAGATCCCCCATGGGTTTAACAGAAGAGTGCCCATTCACTGCTGCCACTGTTGCTGACTGGAGAAGCCCACATCAGACCTTGCGGCTCTGTTTCTCCAAGGGGTTTAGCTGTAACATTGATCTCCTTATATCGACACATCAAGCCCCCATCTGTGGCTGGTGTTTGGAGGGCTGCATACACATTCAAGACCCTCCCCTAGATGCTGATTTGGTGTACATCAGGAGGCTGAGTTTGTCTATTTCACACTACCTTCTAATTTTCAGACTTACCTGCTAATTTCATGAGCTGCTGATATCTCAGTATCTAACCGTTAGTTTGGGCTAAGATTTGTGGGGATTCATTCCTTCAATTAGACCTATCTTTGAGTAAAAGTTTAGGCCCATCCAGTGCTTGTAGCAATCAATTTCTGAAGTTGCTAATTTTCTGGTTGTAACCGTGAATTCTGGGGTTAAGTCACTTGCAAGTGACTTGGCCCTACATTACTTGCCATGTGTAGTTTGTGATTCTTTTATCCTACCCTACGAATAAACATTGATTGGACCCCAGAAGTATACCCAACATGTGAATAATGCAAGGCTCCCAAAAAAGGAAAGATTAGGACCCCTCCAAAAATAAAAAGGAAAAAAGGAAGGGAATAAAAAACTTGAACCACGACATAAGGCCATTTTATAGATGACTGCAAGATCACTAAACTTATTAAATGCAATTCTTCTCTGTTTGGCCACTGGCAATTCTGTAAATAATTTGAACAGCTCAAGACCTTATTAAGTAGCCAGGAACAGAATGGGTAATAAACTTAAGGAATAAAGGTTGAATCTGGAAATTTTAGAAAGATAGGAGTAAAGCAGAGACAACTTAAGAGGAGAAGGATTATTTGTAAATCATGGAAAGCAACCCTATAAGTCCCATTTCTTCAACCTTCAACCTTAACCAGAAACGAAAACCCAGCAGATGAGAGTTCCCTTGCAATGGGTAGAACTCTCTCATCTATGGTTCAATTGAGCTAGGATTTAGAGGATAGATTTTCAACCCCCAGTCATATTAAATCCAAACCAAGAAAACCAGAAAGTATTCATCAGGAAATAAATTCCTGAAGCTACATGTAGCAGTAATGGCAGATCACTGCTGGGTATCAGACAATATCTCTTGGCTGGAATGGTTTCCGAAGCTAACAACCTAGGGCTAGGCTAGCCTGGTGGCTGGGGGAACTCCCTCCCAACACCTTAGTAAGAAAGGGAAAGAGGTGAAGGAGATCAATGGGGTTCTAGCAACCTTCTAAAACCAGCAAGTACCACAGATACAGACATAGTCCCTCTCTTCTGTGGTTGCTATTTCTGATGCATTGTCCTCTTTCTCTGCTATATCTGACTTTATATTAATCCTCATAAGTCTCTTTCCTTTTTTTTTTTTTTTTTGGAGGTGTGGGAGGTAGGGTTTCCGTGCTCATGGGTGTAGCTTAGTGCTGTTTCAGGCATCCTGCGGGTCACCTCCCCGTCACTTATTTGGGTTTGCCTTTGACTTCTTGAAAGCTAGCTCTGCTCATCATTGTTCTCCTATCCTTGATTGGATTCGTAAGAGATTTCAACTATAGAAGAGTAAACTTCTTTCTTTTGTTGTTTGCCTTGAGCTTATTAGATCAGTCATGCAAAATTCCTATATTTATTGGTCTGGGGTTTTTGGCATTCTGGCACCAATCTCTTCTAAGATTGGGTTTTTTATGTAGAGACTTCAACTATAGAAGAGTAAACTTCTTTCTTTTGTTGTTTGCCTTGAGCTTATTAGATCAGTCATGCAAAATTCCTATATTTATTGGTCTGGGGTTTTTGGCATTCTGGCACCAATCTCTTCTAAGATTGGGTCTCTTATGTCTTCTTTCCTTCGGAAAATTCAAGATTGTTCAAATGTTTTTGCACTCCATAAGTTGGGAAAAGGTTTGTCTTCTAAAGAATGAGGGTGGCCTTGGCCTTCGTAGAGTTAAGGAGTGCAATATAGTAGGTATTGTCAAGCTTATTTGGAAAATAGTTTCTAAAAGGAAGAGCATTTGGGTTGACTAGATGTATTCCAAATATCTTAAATTTGATTTCATCTGGACTACCTCTTGCCCTACGGATGCTTCTTGGGCTAGGCGAAAATTTCTCAAATACAACCATCTTATATCTAAAAACATCGAGTCCTCCATTGATGATGGCTTCAACACATTTCTTTGGCTTGATAATTGGCATCCTGATGATGTGCTTCTTTCTATATATGGTGATAGAATCAAATACGATGCTGGTTCTAATAGACTTGCTAAGCTTTCCCCTATTTTGAGGAATGAAACTTAGATTCTTAGCCCTGGTTATTCCCTCTCTCTCATTGAGGTTTGAAGTAAGCTTTCAAGTATTCGCTTTAGACCTAGAGACAGTGGTGATTTGGTGCAGTGGGTTGCTAACTCTTCCAATAATTTCACCTCTGCAACTGCTTGGAACCATTCTAAAGCTCCTATCGTCCATTGGTTTAGGACTGTTTGGTTTAGTTCTTCTATCCCTAGGCACTACTTTATTGTTTGGAGAGCTATTACAAACTCCCTACCCACCCAAGAGTTTTTTATTTGCAGAAATTTTTCTATCTCTAATTGTTTCCTTTATTGGAACTCTTTGGAAACTGTGGAGCATCTTTTCTTTTCTTGTACCTTTTGCAAGTCTGTCTAGGGTGTGTTCTTCCAAAATGTTGGTTGTTCCTAGAGTTATCCTTCCTTTGACAAAGAATGGAGGTGGATTTCAAAATCTTTTAACAGCAAGTCTTCTTGAGATATACTTTTAATGACAAGTCTTCCTTCCTCCATCTATAGTTCTCAGCAGAGAAGTGACTACATCCTCTAAACACTTGCCTCTTGTAGTCTATTTAGCTCCTAAGTGGCTTGGGACTTTGTAAAGGCTCGGGGTTGTTCTACTCCTTGGCACAAGCTTATTTGGTTCAAGCATCATATTCCACATTAAAGCTTCACTGCATGGCATGCTCTCTCCTACTGCCTCCCAATGTCGTCCTTCCTTACCCTTTGCCGGATTCCTATCTCCCCCTTGTGCTACCTCTATGGGACCAACCCGAAAGACATAGATCATCTTCTTTGCTTGCCCCATCTCCGCCTCTATTTGGAAAGGGGTGTTGGCTAAATGTTGGCCCAAAAGTAGGAGGATCCTTCCATTTCAGAGAGAGTGGATCTGGATGGACATGTCCTTTGTTGGGTCTTCCATTTGCGCACTATGAGCAAGATAACTTTCTATGCCACTATTAACCAGATTTGGATGGAAAGAAACCATAGGAAATCGACGTCCAACTCCCACCTTATTCTCCAGATTTGGGATTCTATTTTCTTTGATGCCAAACCCAAGATTTCTGGTATCTCTTCTACTTGTATTGCCTCCCCAAGGAATAGTCACACTGTTGTGTCCTAGGGCCTCCCTCCCTTTATTCTTAGGACTCTCTCCCTTGTTCAGTGAGGTTTGGTCCTTTTGACTTTTCCTCTCCCTCCCCCTCTTTAGGGGCCTTTATGTACTTTTTTTTTCTTCTTTTTTGGTTATGAATTTTTTTATATACCCAAAAAAAAGTTGGCTTTTAGTGCAATGGTTCACCATATATGGTGGGAGAGAAATAAAAGGAGATAAACTACCTCCTCAAGTACAATTGAGCAAATTTGGAGCGATATTACTTTTGAGATTAAAAACAAAATCTTTCATAACTGTATGGTTAGTCCTGATTCTGTTAGAAGTAGTCATCCGACCTTGGCTTGGATCTTCCTCTTATACCCTCCTAGTTTTGGTGCTTCCCATTTTTGGTTGATTGTAATTTTCCCTCCCTGGCTTTTTTTGTATCCTTATTTATGGTTATTTTGTCCCCCCCCCCGGTATTCTTTGTTGAGGCCTTCGCCTTTGGGTAGCCGTTGAGGCTTCTATCTTGTTCTCTTTCTTTTTTTTCCTTTAATATATTTCTTTTGTAAAAAAAAAAAAAAAAAGAAAAAATCCGGAATCCAGTACATTTTAGTGGTTAGTGACCAGATTTTGACTAGAAAAATTAGGGAAACTCTAATTAAGCACCTCTAAACATACTTAAACCTTTAGATAATAAAAAAATAAAATAAAAACAAACAAACCTAAAGTGATAGTTTGGTTTTGGACCCTAGATTAGTATTGTAAGTTGCATGTTTTGGCATCTTTCCTCTTATATAACCTATTTTACACACAATTTAGTACTCGAAAACACAACATTCAATAAAAGAAACCGAAATATGTATTAAGAGTGGGGGAAGAAAACCATTTAATAGTACACTATTGTCAAAAAGTATCATCATAGATGTTAACAACAAGAATGGGAAGAATGCTTGACTAATCACACAAGCTCTTTATTTATAATATGCAAAACAGAGTCATAACAAGAGTACAAGTCAAAACATAACCCAAATTATAAGTATACCACTCTATCTAGCCACCCCACTATTAATAGGATCGGTGGAGGGGGGAAGTCCCAATGTACCCCTATGTCACAGTTAACCCCTATTCTAACACTCCCCCTCAAGTTGGCGTATATATACCACACATACAACTTGAGTAAACAAGAATGAAACATCTTCCTAACTAAACCCTTAGTAAATATATTAGCTAACAAATCTTCATACTTCACAAAGGGAAGACAAATCAAATTAGCATCCAACTTCTCTTTGATGAAGTGTCTGTCAATCTCTACATGTTTGGTACGGTCACAATGTATTAGATTATGGGCAATACTGATAGCAGTCTTATTATCACAGTAGAGCATCATAGGAAGATGAAAAGGCACACCAATATCATCTAAGAGTGTGCGTAGCCACAACTCACAAATCTCCTGTGCCATAGCACAAATCTCTGCTTCAGCACTAGATCTAGCTACCACATTTTTCTTCTTGGTGCACCATGTGATAAGATTCTCACCCACAAAGGCACAATAACCTGAGATGAACTTTCCATCAGGAGATCCAACCCACAATCAGCTTCTGTATGAACTTCAACTCTAAGATGATTATGAGGAGATAAAAGAATCCCTTTTCCTAGAGCAGACTTCAAGTACCTCAGGATACGTAGGACTACTTCTATATGGGAGAAAATAGGGATCATGCATAAACTAACTCACCAAACTGACAACCATAACATATTATGCTGAGTATGAGAGAGATAGATCAATTTTCCTACCAACCGATGGTAACGCCCTTTGTTTACAGATTCATCCTCTTTTTCCTTGAGTCATGTACTAGTTTCAATAGGTTTAACAGAAGGATGACAACCCAACAATAGATTAAGGATGTACTTCCTCTGGGATAAAAAGATGCCTTTAGAAGATCAAACAACTTCAATGTTAAGAAAGTATTTTAGCTTCCCAAGATTCTTTATTTCAAATTTCTGACCAAGAAAGTCCTTGAGGCGACCAATTTCAGTATTGTCATTCCTTGTTACCATAATGTCATCCACATAGATAATGAGTAGTAATTTTATCACTAGACCTCTTTATGAACAATGTGTGGTCAACATAATTTGCTTATATTCCACATATCTCATTGCCTTGTGAAATCTCCCGAACCACGCTCTAGGTGACTCCTATGTCTTTTCATAACCCCCATACTCATATCTCTATTGTAAAGTTGGACAACACCAACTATTTAGATTGAGCTCATTCTGTGAAGCTTTCCTTGCAGAGTAGGAGAAAGCTAGGGTATGTTACAGGTATTATTAAGGCTCCTCAACCAGATGATCCGACATATCTAAAGTGGGAGACTGAAAACTCCATTATTATGACATGGCTGATTTTCTCTATGAAACCTGAAATTGGAAGAAGGGTTATGAGGAAAGAAACTGCCAAGGATATTTGAGATAGTGTTACTAAAACCTTTGATTGCGTGGGTGATTCGGCCAAACTTTATCAATTACTTCAGAAGGTTATTGGCATGAAGCAGGGGGGTAAAATCATTTCTGAGTACTACAACACTGTCATTAGTCTCTGGGATGAGTATGATCACTATAGAGACCTCCAACTGTCCAATTCTGAGGATGAAGCTAAGATTTACTAGACACTTGAGAAAGAGTGGGTTCTTATTTTGCTTAGTGGGTTGAATCCTGAGTATAAGTCAATCCAGATATAAATATTGGGCCAGTCTCCACTTCTATCCCTTGATGAAGTGTGTAACTATTTGTAGAGTGAGGAGACTAGGCGGGTGGCCATGGCACATGCTCCTCCTCTTGAGCAGTCAACTCTTACTACTAGCTCTCGGAAAGATTGGCATGGTGGTGGCAGAGGCCAAGGCCCACCTCATAGGGATGATAGACATTGTGATCATTGTGGGAAGTCTGGGCACACCAAAGATAGATGCTGGGTTTTTCATGGTCGACCTCCTGGCATGTGTGGTGGTACTAGTGGTGCTCGTGGTGGACGTAGTGGGGGAGCTAGAGCCCACAGTGTTGAGGTCGAGCATGCTTCTTTAGGGTCTACTCCTAGCCCACAGGCAGAGCACAATTCCCTTACTAAGGATGATATTGCAGCATTCCACAGGGTCATATTTCAACTGGGAGGCTCATCATCTTCTTCCCTTACAGTGCTAGATTCCTCAGCTTCCGCATTGTAGGTTTCCTCATCTACCCCCTCCACAGCACCATCTAAAGTTATTGATTCTGGTGCTATGGATTATATGACTGGTATGTCCGATTAGTATGATACGTACTCTATCTGTTTCAGTAGAGATAAGGTCAGGGTTGCCGATGACTCCCATTCCTCCATTTCTAGTAAAGGTAGCATTCCTATTACTTTTTTCATTTCGCTTGATTATGTTCTTCACGTTCTTGACCTTACCTGTAATCTCTTATCTGTGAGTCATCTGAAAAAATTCTTAAATTATTGTGTCATCTTGTTTCCTTCTCATTTTCTCTTTCAGGATTTGGTGACGAAGAGTATTATTGGCAGTGGACATGAAGAGAAAGGACTTTACCTACTTGAACCTCAATCACCGCTTTTGGCTACATCTCAATCTTATGTGTGTGGATGTACTGATAGCAGTTCTGTGGATTCTGTGATATTATGGCACTAACATTTAAGACATTCTTCTTTTATTGTTATGAGGAAACAATTACCTCATTTATTTACTTCTTTTTCCCATTCTCATGTCTTTCATTATAAACCATGTATTTTTGCTAAACATTGTCGTTCCTCATATCCTTATCATGGTAATAGATTTACTGTTTCCTTTCACATTGTGCACTCTAATGTTTGGGGGCCCTCTACTACTACCGCTTTACTTAGTTTTCGTTACTTTGTCTCTTTTGTTGATGATTTTTCTCGTGCTAATTGGACTATTTTGATGAAGCACAAGAGTTATATGTGTGATGCCTTCAAATTTTTTTTATCATATGGTATGTACACAGTATGACACCAAAATTAAAATTGTTTGTTCTAAAAAAGGGGGGGAGTATATGTATGGTGGTCTTCAAGACTTTTTTACTGACTGTGGCACTATCCATCAACTAGCTTGTATTGACACACCCCAACAAAATGGGGTAGCTAAGAGGAAAAATCGTAATTTGTTGGAGATTAGTAGGAGTCTTCTCTTTAGCATGCATGTCCCTAAAAATTTTTGGTCTGATGCTCTCCTTACTGCTGCTTATTTGATCAACTGTATGCCAACACAGCTTCTTGGCTCAAAACTCCCTCGGACATCTTGTCTCCCCAGTCTTCTTCTTTCTCTCTTCCCCCCAAAGTGTTTGGGTGTATTTGTTATGTCCATGTTAATAAGTTTTCACGGACTAAATTGGACCATAAGGCCCTTAAATACATCTTTCTTGGCTACTCCTTCACTACCAAGGGAGACAAGTGCTATCATCCTTCTTCCAGATGAATGCTTCTCTTTAAAGATGTCACCTTCCTTGAGTCTGCACCATTTTTTGCCTCCTCTTAGCATCCTTTTCAAGGGGAGCATAATGGAGGTAAAAAGGTTATTGATGAGATCCCTTTTCTTTCCCCATTGCCTATCTCTCCTTTTATGCTTGACATTGGGAAACACAAAGAGGTGGATATTATTGATGTTGGTGATCATTCAAGAGGTGGTTCAGGTTCAGGAAATGCAAAGGATACTATTGTGTACACAAGGAGGAATAGGAAGACCTGCTAAGAGTCCTCTTTGAATCCAACTCCTGAGATCTACCCTCTTCAGTCAGGTAATATCCTTCCTTCCCCATCAGAGTTAGATCTTCCTATTGATATTAGGAAGGGAAAGAGAGCTTGTACTAATCCTATAGCCTAGTTTGTTTCCTATGACTCTCTCTCCCCTACAGTTGTTGCATTTATTATTGCTCTCTCAATCTGCTTCTATTCCCAAGAATATTTCTGAAGCTATGTCTGACCCTAAGTAGAAGCAAGTCATGACTGAGGAAATGAAGGCCTTTAAAAAAATTATACTTGAAAATTGGTTAACCTTCCAATGGGGAGAACTCCAGTTGGATGCAGGTGGATCTACACAAGTAAGTACTGGTCAGATGGTACTATTGAGTGGTACAAAGCAAGGTTGGTGGCGAAAGGATACAGTCAAGTGTATGTGATTGACTATCAGGATACATTTGCTCCTGTGGCTATGCATAACACTATAAGGGTTCCTTTTGTCTCTGGCAGCAAATAGGAATTGACCATTGTATCAATTGGATGTGAAGAATGCCTTTTTGCATGGTGACTTAGAAGAGGAGATGTATATTCAAACTCCTCCTGGCTTTAAGTTCCCTTCTACTATAGAAAAAGTGTGCCTTCTCAAGAAGGCCTTGTATGGCCTTAAACAGTCTCCAAAGCCAGGTTTGAAAGGTTCTGGCAGGCTATCCTAAAGAATAGTTATTCTCAAAGTCAGGCTGACCACACCTTATTTACAAAGCGTGGTAATGGCACCATTACAACCTTGATTATCTATGTGGATGAAATTATGGTAATTGGTGATGATAGGACTGAGATAGCCAATCTGAAGAACTACTTAGCCCAACAGGTTGAGATTAAGGACCTCAGATCCTTAAAATATTTCTTGGGGATTGAAGTGTCTAGATCTAAAAAAGGCATAAATATATGACAAAGAAAGTTTATTCTAGACCTATTGAAAGAAACAGGAATGTTAGGCTACAAGCCTACAAGTTCTCCTACTGAGCAGAATCATAAGCTAAGAGAAGATGCTAGCCCTTCTCTTGTTGATGTAGGAAAATATCATGGGCTAGTTAGGAAGCTCATTTATTTATCCTTGACTCGTCTAAATATTACTTATGCAGTGGAGGTGGTGAGTTAGTTTATGCATGCTCCCACAAGTGGGCACTTGGATGTGGTTTATCGCATTCTCTGGTACTTGAAGTTCTCTCCAAAAAGAGTACTACTTTTTACCAAGCATAACCATATGAGGATAGAAGACTTCACTGATATAGATTGGGCTAGCTCAATCTCTAATAGGAGATCTACTTCAAGTTATTACACATTTGTAGGTGGAAACCTAGTTATATGGCGGAGCAAGAAACAAGTTGTGGTGGCTCGGTCTAGTGAAGAGGTAGAATTTAGAGCCACGGCTCATGGAGTGTGTGAATTTCTCTGGTTGAGAAGGTTGGTTCAAGAGTTAGGATTTGATACTGAGGCACCTATCTTCTATTGTGACAACAAGGCTGCCATAAGTATAGCCCATAATCCTGTACAGTGATAGAACAAAGCACATAGAGGTGGACAGACACTTCGTTAGGGAGAAGATTGACACTGTTTAGATATGCACACCTTTTGTGAGGACTGGAGATCAGTTGGCTGATATCTTCACATAGGGTCTTCTTCATCATCAGTTCATTTCTCTGATGTCCAAGCTGGAAATACATAACATTTATTCTCCAGCTTGAGGGGGAGTATTAGATATATTAGTTATGTTTTCCTAAGGACTGTTTAGTAATTTATCGTTATATGTTTTATTTTCATTTCCTTCCTTAGGGAGGTATGTGTAATATCATATAAATATATTAGTGAAGTAATATATTGGTGTTAGTGAGACTTTACTCACAACACAAATTTCTACCATTCTTCTTCATCTTTTTCCCCTCCAACTGATTCTTCCTCTTCTCTTTCTTTCTCTCCTCTCTTAGTTTATCACAAATCTTACATTCTAACTCATCCATGGTTACAACTGTAACACTGTCCGCTGAGCCCATGATATTGGAAAGAACCTCGGTCACACCGTGCCTCATACCGTCAATATTACAACCATCACCATACAACTAACATATTACACACCCACAAAACCTCGATCACATCAAAGTCGGTAAAAACATACAACATGTGAAGTATCTAATTTTATATAAAATAAATCCATAACATGATAATCATCACATTCCACATGAGCATGCATAACTGAAAATATCAAAACACTACATAAAATAAATCAAACACCCACTCAGCTGATACCCGAATCTGATGCCTTTTCGTTGAATTCCCATCCATGTGTATCCTTGCCAAGTAAATTAGGTTCCTATGTGAATTGTGTACCAACATGTTAAATATTTATAAGTCCTAACACAACTTAGTGTAGGTTCTATGTTGAACCTAACAACCCTTAACAACCCACATACATGGTTAAACATCATAATATGACTTAAATACATGAATAACTAGGGCAGCCATAGGTCTCCCTAGAATATAACCATACCACCTCAATCGGTTCTTGCGAAGCTTATACGGAATGGTTGCGACCGCCACTTTGTTTCTGATTCATACATTCGTTACTTATCTCTCGTGGTCTTGCCACACATCCCTCATAACATCCTCATCTCTGCTACATCCAGAGAAGAGGATGTTACGTGGGATCCTCATCTCTAGGTGTAGCAGAGATAACGATGTTACGTGGGATGTGCGGCAAGACCAGGAGGAATAAATTAAGGAACGATTGTATGAGAAAAAAAGTGGGGGTCGCACTGACTCGGGACAAGCTTCGTGAGAGCCAGTTGAGTTGGTATGATCATGTTCCATGAAGACCTATGGATGTCCCAATTTAGAAAAGTGACCGAATACAAATAGAGGGTTCTAGAAGAGGTAGGGGTAGACCTAAAATGACTATCGACAAGTGGTAAGGAAATATGTGTATATGGTAAGGAAAATTGGTTGTCGGATGATGTGCAAATTGATTGGTATCAGGTTGGATACAAATCCTACAACGTTCCTATAAGTATTATTGCTAGACCTTCTTATGTTACAGGAATTACTTGTCATATAATTTGCATGTCTTTTAAGTTACTGAGAGTACTTTTCATATAATTTCCAGTTCTTTTAAGTTATTGAGTGTACTTTTCATATATGAGATCTCCCACTTTAGCTCAGATGGTGATCGCTCCAGCAAAGGCTCATGAGTCCACATCAGCAAGGATAGCAACCATCCAACCAATGGGAAGAGTCACAGACCACTATATAAAGAAGACTTAAACTGATTTTTTGGGTACGACACTTAGAGCTTTACCTACTCTCCCTTTCATTATTATCAGAATACTGACTTAGGCATCGGAGCCTTCTTCCCAGGGTCACCCTCTGGGCCAGTTTCTTATCTATGGTTTGTAGGTTCTAACTCAGCGGTAAACTGATGCATCATGTATTATTTAGCTTTTCTGGTTTTGTCTCTATTATGTTCTTCGTCAACATCGCTGCAAAAGAGCCTCTTATAGAGTTCCAACGACACTAGTGGTGCAATTGTGGTGTCAAATCTTCACAACTACATAGCACACCTTGCAACACCACTCGAAGACAAGAACTTTGAAAATTAGCGGAATGGCATTTCAACCTCTCCACATCTGTCTCGGTTGAAAATCCTAACAAATATGTCTTTTAACTATGCTCATACAATTTTAATACATTTAAATTTAAGTTTATCAACTGGCTTCTACTTTTTGTGGCTCTTAGTCATCAAGAATCATATACCTACATGCACTTGCTCAATATGAGAGCGATTAGGCCAAAATTCATAAATATTAAGGTTTCTTAAGAATTTTTACTCTTTGAAGTCTAGATTAGCAAAATGATAAAAAAAAAAACTCAAAATATGGTTGAACTTTCATCATAATTGTAATTTTTTTATTGAAAACTTACAACTTATACAAGGATGAAGGAGATGAGGCCTCATCTCCTTCCTCCTTGTTGCCTTCTAACTAACCACCATCCTTCTTGTTGCCTCATTTCCTTCCTTCTTGCCACCTTCTAACCAGCCACCTTCCCCTACTACCTCATCATTTGTATTATATTTCTTTGTATTTTTGCTCCGCTCAACATTGCTTACTCTGTATTAATTTGTAGACCCTAATTGATTGTATGATTTGTACCATTATTTTTTTTGTACTTCTGCTTCACAACATTGTTTAGCTATTTATTTATGGTTGACTCTAACTGAATTTAATATTATAATTCATTGCTACATCTTTAGTAGACTTCAAGTGTATGATATGTACTTTGCTCGTTTAGGGGTGAAAAAATTTATTCTATTGTGTTAGAAGCCCATTCCTATGCTATATTCTGTCTATACTTATTACCCCTCTTACTTATTTCTTATCTTGGTCCATCTGGTAGGAAATTTGAAGATCATGTTTGTTATAAACTATCTCTGACTCAACTATTTCATATCAAGATACTAACAGATACAACTCCTACAACGTTCTTATAAGTATTAATGCTAGACTTTCTTAAGTTACTTAGGTTATTTGTCATATAATTTGCATGACTTTTAAGTTACTGTCTGTACTTTTCATATAATTACAGCTCTTTTAAGTTATTGAGTGTACTTGTCATATATGAGATCTGTCATCTCAGCTCAGATGGTGATCGCTCCATCTAAAGCTCACAAGTCCACATCGGCAAGGATGACAACCAGGCAACCAATGGGAAGAGTCCCAACCACTATATAAAGAAGACTTAAACTAATTTTTAGAGTAAGACACTTAGAACACTCAGAGCTCTGCCCACTCTTCCTTCCATTTTTATCAGAATACTGACTTAGGCATTGGAGCCTTCTTCTTGGGGTCACCCTCCCGGCTAGTTTCTTATTTGTGGTTTGCCGGTTCTACCTGAGCGGGAAACATCAACAACATTAGCTGAACACTCGAAGACGAGAACTTTGAAATTTTTTTGAATGACGCTTCCAGCTCTCCACATCTGTCTCGACTGAAAATCCCAATAGATATGTCTCTTATCTATACCTATTGCTCATATAATTTAAACACATTTAAATTTAAGTAAATGTATCAACTTCTATTGTTCTATGACACTTAGTTTTCATGGATCATATAACTATACGTACTTGGTCAATATGAGATTAATTCGGCCAAAATTCACAAATATTGAGGTTTTCTAGGAAATTTTATTCTTTTGAGTCGAAACTAGTGAAATGATACCGAAACCAAATATATGGTTGAACATTCATCATAATTGTAATTTTCTTATAAAAAAACTTACAATTTATACAAAAGGTTTGACCGAAACATAATGGAGCCAGTAATTAGAGAGAGCCAGTACGTCACCAATTACAAAAAGGCATCACAGAGAGAATGCTCATTAATTTTTCCATAATTTAAATGCACAAGAAAGTATTTTTTTGTAATACCATAAACATAATGGCCAAATATCCAAATATAAATTAGAACAAGTATTTAACATAATCTACAAATATATGCACATGAATCTTACAAACTGATGTAAAATAAATAATATACTCTAAATATTTCCTATTACAATCATGCTAGAATAAAAATGATAAAGCAGTCATATCTTTAAAGGGAACAAAAGGAGAAATTCCTAAATAAATTAAATAATTTCACATAATATGAATCAAATACATGGTTAAACACCATAATATGACTTAAATACATGAATAACTAGGGCATCTATAGGTCTCCCTAAAACATACCATACCACCTCAACCAGCTCTCGCAAAGCTTATACAGAATCGATGCGACCCCCACTTTATTTCTGATTGATACATTTGTTACTTATCCCTCCTGGTCTTGCTACAGATCTCTCATAACATCCTTATCTTTGTTACTTCTAGAGATGAGGGTGTTACGTGGGATCCTCATCTCTAGGTGTAGCAGAGATGATGTTGTTTTGTGGGATATGCGCTAAGACCAAGAGAGATAAATTAAGGAATGATTGCTTGAGAAACAAGGGTCACACCGAATCAAGACAAGCTCCGTGAGTCAGTTGAGGTGGTATGGTCATGTTCCATGGAGACCTATAGATGGACATCACCTTGCACCTTTCATCTTGCCTACTCCAAGCTTGGGCAGCATCTTGGTACTGAATTCCACTTGCATGCACTATCATCTTTAGCCTTGAACAACAACAGGTCAGCAGCAACAGCAGAAGATGTAGAATAGGTGCAGCAGCTCTCAACTCCAGCCCTCTTCTCCTTCTCCTTCTTCTTCCCTTCTTCTACTTTCTTTTCTTTTTGTTCCAACAAATTTATGTTCACAAATGAAGTGAACAATGGCTGAAATTTGGTTTTATGGCCCATTTGGCTGAACACATTCATTCCTAAAATTAATTTCTAAAACTAATTTCTAAAAATTGTTTCCTAAAACTAATTTCTAAAGTATAAAACTATTTAGCATTTAATTCCCATTAATGGACCCCACCAAAGGCTGACCTATTAGATTGGATTTGATCAGCATTAGGGCCTCTACATAGTGGGTAAGTGCGAGACTCAAGGGTGTAGGGGTGTAGGCCACACACTAGAAAAATCTATTTTCTTGCATTCTACCAGCTAAATCAGCTGGCCGATTAGCAACTGAATGGCCTGCCGGTTGCAGCTTTTTCAACCCATCAATTGTCCCATCTATTGGGCTTATGAGTCCACTCAATGTGGAAATGGTCCCACATTTCTCTTAACTATTCGATGCTCCTTCCTTGGCCAATGAAACAACCAAATTCTCTCTCCTATTACTATATATATGGATCCACAGCAGAGCAGCCTCTCTTAATTATAACTCATACAATTTTAACATATTTAAATTTAAGTTTATCTATCGGATTTTATTTTTTTGTGGCTCTTAATCATCAGGAATCATGTACCTACACGCACTTGCTCAATATGAGAGTGATTATGCCAAAATTCAAAAATATTGAGGTTTCCTAAGAATTTTTACTCTTTGGAGTCGAAATTAGAGAAATAATACAGAAACTCAAAATATGGTTGAACTCTCATCGTAATTATAATTTTCTTATTAAAAACTTACAACTTATACAAGGATGAAGGAGATGAGGCCTTCCTTTTAACCAACCACCTTCCTCTTTGTTGTTTCATCTCCTTCCTCCTTGCCACCTTCTAACAAGCCACCTTCCCCTATTACCTCATCACTTGTATTGTATTTCTTTGTATTTTTGCTCCGCTCAATATTGTTTAGCTATGTGTTAATTCGTAGACCCTAATTGATTACATGGTTTGTATATATTTTTTTGTACTTCTGCTTCACAACATTGTTTAGCTATTTATTTATGGTTGACTCTAACTGAATTTATCATTATAATTCCTTGCTATATCATTGGTAGAATTCAAGAGTATGATATGTACTTTGCTCGTTTAGGGGTGAGAAAATTTTTTCTATTGTGTTAGGAGCCCTATTCCTATACTATAATATTTTGTCTATACTTACCCCTCTCTTACTTATTTCTTATCTTGATCCATCCGATAGGAAATTTGAAGAACATGTTTGTTCCAAACTGTCTCTGACTCAACTATTTCATATCAAGATACAAACAGAAACAAATCCTACAACGTTCTTATATGTATTATTGCTAGACCTTCTTAAGTTACTTAGATTACTTGTCATATAATTTTCATGACTTTTTACTATGAGTACTTTTCATATAATTACAGCTCTTTTAAGTTGAGTGTACTTATCATATATGAGATCTCCCACCTCAGCTCTGATGGTGATTGCTCAATCAAAAGCTCACCAGTCCACATCGGTAAGGATGGCAACTAGCCAGCCAATGGGAAGAGTCACCGACCACTATATAAAGAAGACTTAAACTGATTTTTAGTGTAAGACACTCAGAACACTCAAAGCTCTACCTACTCTCCCTTCCATTTTTATTAGAATACTGACTTATGCATCGGAGCTTTCTTCCCAAGGTCAACCTTATGGTCAGTTTCTTATCTGTAGTTTGCAGGTTCTAAATGAGCCAAGAACTTCAGCAACATTTGCTGAACACTCGAAGATGAGCACTTTAAAAATGAGCTGAATGACGCTTCCAGCTCTCCACATCTATCTCGGCTAAAAATCTCAATAGATATGTCTTTTACCTATTGCTTATACAATTTCAACACATTTAAATTTAAGTTTATGTATCAGCTTCTATTGTTTTATGGCTCTTAGTCGTCAGGGATCATATACCTACGCACTTGGTCAATATGAAATTAATTTGGCCAAAATTCACAAATATTGAGGTTTCCTATGAAATTTTACTCTTCGGAGTTGAAACTAGCGAAATGATACTGATATTCAATATATGGTTGAACATTCATCGTAATTATAATTTTCTTATTAAAAACTTATAATTTATACAAAAGGTTTGACCAAGCCAGTAATTACAGAGAGCTAGTACATCACCTAATAGAAAAGGGCATCACAGAGTGATTGCTCATTAATTTTTCCATAATTTAAGTGCACAAGAAAGTATTTTTTTGTAATACTATAAACATAATGGCCAAGTATCCAAATAAAAATTAGAACAAGTATTTAACATAATCCACAAATATATGCACATGAATCTTACAAACTGATGTAAAATAAATAATATACTCTAAATATTTCCTATTATAATCATGCTACAATAAAAATGATAACACAGGCATATCTTAAAAGGGAACAAAAGGAGAAATGCCTAAATAAATTAAGCAATTTCATATATTATGAATCAAATACATGGTTAAACACCATAATATGACTTAAATACATGAATAACTATGGAATCCATAGGTTCCCTAAAACATGACCACACCACCTCAATCGGCTCTCGCGGAGCTTATACAGGATCGGTGCGACCCCCACTTGGTTTCTGATTCATACATTCGTTACTTATCCCTCCTGGTCTTACCCCACATCCCTTGTAACATCCTCATCTTTGGGTCCCAGAGATGAGGATGTTACGTGTGATCCTCATCTTTGGGTGTAGCAAAGATGATGATGTTACATTTTATGTGCGACAAGACCAGGAGGGATAAATTAAGGAATTATTGCATGAGAAAAAAGTGGGGGTCACACCGACTCGGTATAAGCTCTGTGAGAGTCAGTTTAAGTGGTATGGTCATGTTCCACAGAGACATATGGATGCCCCAGTTTGGAAAAGTGATCGAATGCAAATAGAGGGTTCTAGAAGAGGTAGGGGCTGACCTAAAATGACTATCGAAAAGTGGAAAGAAAAGATATGCATATGGTACGAAAATTTTGTTGCCAGATGATGTCTAAATTGGTTGGTATCAGGTTAGATACAAATCCTACAACACTCTTATAAGTATTATTGCTAGACCTTCTTAAGTTAGTGGGATTATTTGTCATATAATTTGCACGTCTATTCTGTTACTGAGAGTACTTTGCATATAATTTGTAGCTCTTATAAGTTATTGAGTGTACTTGTCATATATGTGATCTACGACCTCAGCTGAGATGGTGATCGCTCCATCAAAAGCTCAGGAATCGACGTCAGCAAGGATAGCAACCAACCATCCAATGGAGAGAGTCACTGACCACTATATAAAGAACACTTAGCCTTATTTTTAGGGTAAGACACTTAGAACGTTCAGTGCTCTATGTACTCTCCCTTCTATTTTTTATAAGAATACTGAGTTAGGCATCGGAGCCTTCTTCTCATGGTCACCCTCTGGGCCAGTTTCTTATTTATAGTTTGCAGGTTCTAACTGAGCGGTAAACTACAACAACAAGTATTATTTTCTATCTATTCTATGCTCCTTCCTTGACCAATGAATCAACCAAATTCTCTCTCCTATTACTATACATATGGATCCACAACAGAGCAGCCTAGTTTCTTATGCCAACTAGGCTATAATACTGAGCTTAGCAACTTTTAGTTCATGGTGTTACAGTAAGCGAATGAAAATAGAGGGTTCCAGAACAAGTGGGGGCGGAGCTAAAATGACTATCGACAAGTTGTAAAGAAAGATATGAAATATGGTAGGGAAAAGTGGCTACCAGACAATGTGCAAATTGGTTGGTATCAAGTTGGATACAAGTCCTACAACGTTCTTATAAGTAATATTGCTAGACCTTCTTAAGTTACTGGGATTACTTGTCATATAATTTGCACGTCATTTAAGTTATTGAGAGTACTTTTCATATAATTTGTAACTCTTTTTTATTGAGTGTACTTTTCATATATGAGATCTGCCACCTCAGCTTAGATGTTGATCACTCCATCAAAAGCTCACGAGTCCACATTAGCAAGGATAGCAACCAGCTAGCCAATTGGAAGAGTCACAGACCACTATATAAAGAAGACTTAAACTGATTTTTAGGGTACGACACTCAGAACACGCAAAGCTCTACCTACTCTGCCTTCCATTTTTATCAGAATACTAACTTAGGCATTGGAGCCTTCTTCCCAGGGTCACCCTCTGGGCTAGCTTCTTATCTATGGTTTGCAGGTTCTCACTGAGCGGTAAACTAAAGCAACATGTATTATTTGGTTTTCTGGTCTTGTCTCCACTATGGTTTTCATCACCATCGCTGCAAGAGAGCCTCTTATAGAGCTCCAAAGACACTAGAGCAATTGTGGTGTCAAATCTTCACAACTTCATTGCACACCCTGCAACACCACTGCACTTTTAAAATTAGCCGAATGACGTTTCAACCTCTCTATATCTATCTCAGCTAAAAATTCCAACCAATATGTTTCTTACCTAGAGCTCATACAATTTTAACACATTTAAATTTACGTTTATCTATCGACCTTTATTTTTTTGTGGCTCTAAGTCTTCAGGAATCATATACCTGCACACACTTGGTCATTATGAGAGTGATTAAGCCAAAATTCACAAATATTAAAGTTTCCTAAGAACTTTTACTCTTTGAAATCGAAATTGGCGAAATGATACAGAAATCAAAATATAATTGAACTCTCATCGTAATTACAATTTTTTTATTGAAAACTTACAACTTATACGAGGAGGAAGGAGATGACACCTCATCTCCTTCCTCCTTATTGCCTTCTAACTAGCCACCATCCTCCTTGTTGCCTCATCTCCTTCCTCCTTGTCACCTTCTAACCAACCACCTTCCCCTACTACTTCATCGCTTGTATTGTATTTCTTTATATTTTTTCTCCACTTAACATTGTTTAGCTCTGTGTTAATTTATAAACCTTAATTGATTGTATGGTTTGTACCGACTTAGATTGGGATCTCAACAGCTATATGTGAAAAATGCCTACCTTTATAGGGAACTTAAGTACGAAGTGTATATGGACATTCCTCGTGGGGTCACTTACTCGAAAACCTAAGGGAAGATATACAAGCTAAAGTGTGCATTGTATGGGATGAGCAATCCCCTCGTGCTTAGTTCAGGTGTTTCCATAACGCTATGGTTGTTTTTTCAGTGAATAAATAATTCATTACCAAGGAAAAGAAAATACATACAAGCCCCCTAAGGGGAGGGAGAAGATAAGGGACTTAGCTCTCAAGAGGAGGCCAAGTCCGAAAAACAGAGGGATGCTCCCATGATTCTGCAATATGATAATTTCTAGGGGAGGGGAGACGAGTGATAGCAACTTTTAAGATCTTTTCTTTGACATTAGAGAATATGGAGCTCCAAATATTTTCAAGAGACCAAGAGTTGGAGGTCCATTTTCTATGATTGCGCTCCATCCAGATTTGATTGATTGAGGCACAGAAAAGCAAGCTTGGCAATCAGATCACAAATAGTCTTCCCTTGGAAGATCATGTCCACCTAAATCCACTCCCTATAAAAAGGAAGGACTCTTCTTCTCACTAGCCAGCATTTGGATAGGACAAAATTCCAAATGGAGAAGGATACAAGGCAAGCAAAAAAGAGATGATCAATGTTTTCTGACTTAGAGCCGCAAAGAGGGTAAGCTAGGGATGCTGGAATTATTCCCTGGATGAGGAAAGCTTGTGAAGGAAGGTATTTCATGAAGACCCTCCGAGCCGTGAAGCTTTGTCTAGGGATATGATACTTGAACCAAATAAGTTTGTGCCATAGAGCTGGATTCTCATGCAATTTGATATGATCCCAAGAAGTCTTAGTACTGAAGAGCCCATTTAGAGAGTGGAGCCAAAGAAGTGAATCACTTCTCTGATGCCCTCCAAGAGGGAAAGGAGGTAAGCTATTCCAGATGTCAGCAAACTGAGGAGAGGAATGAGCTGGGGGAGCCCAGTCTCCAGAGGATAATATGTCTGCAACTCTAGCATGCCTAGACAGTACTGAGCTATAGATGCTTCGAGCAGTGAGCACATTAGAGAGGATTCCCATAGGATGCCAAGGGTCAAGCCAAAGGAAGGTGGAAGAGCCATCCCCGATGCTATAGGAGACAAATCTATAGGTAATAGATCTGAGGGAGAATATCTTGCGCCACACCCAGGAGGAGTCTGATGGAATATTTATAGTCCAAAAGGAGCCATGCTTAATAATATGCGAATACACCCAGTCCACCCAAATGCATTTCTTCTTAGAAGCCACTTTCCAGATAAGCATTAAGATTCCTGCATTGATAACATCCTTGATTTTCCTAAGACCCAAGCCCCCTTCATTTTTAGGGAGGCACATCCTTTCCAGAGGAAGGCAACAAAGATGGATTCCATTTTAGATATAATGGTCTTGGGTAACCCGTAGATTCTAGGCCAGTAGATATAAGAAGCTTGAAGGACAGCTTTAATAAGCACTAATCGGCGCACAAAGGATAAGGGATTTCCTTTCCAAATCTGAAGGCGCTTTCTAATGAGATCCAACATAGGAGTGCAGTGATGGGTAGTGAGCCTCCCCAGAATAAGAGGAAGCCCTAGGTACTCTACTGGCAGAGAACCCAAAGCAAACCTAGATTTCTGAAGGAGAGAGGTATTCACATCATCAGAGATACCCAAAAGGAAGAGGAAAGATTTCCTCGGTTTGATCTGAAGGCCAGACATCCTAGAAAAGAGATCTATACAATGCAAAATAGCATCTAAAGAGGGACCATCTACCTTAGAGAATATCATTAGGTCATCAGCAAAGGCGAGATGGGTCAGCTTGAGAGCTTTGCATTTGGGAATGGGGGAGATGAGCTTCTGATCAGTGGCCAGCTACAAACTTCTAGAGAGAACAAATGGAAGAACAAGAAGGCCAACACGAGTAAGACTTTTAAGGACATGGGTGGGAAGATATAAAAGAATAAAGAAGAACCTGAGGTTCTATGCTTCTTTTATTAGAAAGAAGGCCACTGGAAGAGGCACTATCGTGTATATTTGGCTACTTTGAAGAAGAAGTCAGATGAAACTCCTGAAGAAGATATTCTCCTTTAATACTGAATAATAAATTTATTGTATTTGGATATATGCAAAGTGGTTGTATTTCTAGATTCCCTTATAAATATGAATGAGGTTTCAAATATTGATTTGAACGTAAAAGAGCTCCAGTATGTTCTACATACCTATGGCATCTCAGGTTAGGTCATATTAGCTTGTTGCATGAACTCTGTCTAAATGCCCTGAGTATCTGAAGAAACCTGTTCGCAAATGGTAAGCAAAGAGAATCGGGTTGGGCCGATGCAAAAACCCTCAAATGCCTACTCTGAATCGCAGCAGTAGGTATTACTGAATAATTAACTTTTAAGAATTTTTCCTCCCCTTCCTACGTGGTTTACTTTATATTTATAGGCATTTGACTGTGGTCGCCTGCAATGAGTCTACCCATGGTCGTGAGGTGACTCCCAGGTTATTTAGAATATTTTGATCCCTGGGGAGATTTTGGGAATATTCCTTTTGACTGTGTGTGTTAGGGCTCCACACGTAATAGTCAGTTCTGGGTTTGGCGCAGATCCTTCGATCCTTGATTCTTCATTGGAGAGTCCATTCCGAGAGTACCTCCTCGCACAATTAGAGAGATAAGATGTCTTATAACTTGGGGGTTAGATGAGGTATGCTGACCGGGCTAAGAGAGATGTGTGCGCCCATCCCACAGGCACGTGGTAGACCTGGGGGCCATTAGGTTGCTGAGCACAGCACTTCGCACCAAGGATGACAAGGTAAAAGGCTCGGTGGACCAACAACTGTATCAAAGGTTCGACCAACCAATGACCAAGCCAAAGGCTTAGCAAAACAATGACGAAGCCAAAGGCTCGACAAAACAAAGACCGAGCTGTAACACCCTGAATTATGAGGCAACTGAACCTCTGTATTAGGACTTGACTGACAAGAAGGGTACTGAATTGCAGACTATGAACCTCCGACATATAGCTATATAGGGGAGAAACTGGCAATTTAGAAGGCCAAGCAGGAGGGGTAAAACGGTCCAAAGGTGTGGATATGGTCCCATAGATGGTAGACTAAGCTAGGCAAAGGATTTGACAACTGGGGAGCCAAAATAAAGGCAACCGACAGGCTGTCTGTTGGTAAACCGGCCAGGTCGTTTGGATGGTAGATGCCCTGTCGCACCCTAATTTCAGTAGGCCCAACTTACCATTAGGAATACCGACGGTGTGAGTAAGGCACGTACCTGTCTTACAAACCTACCGAGATCTCTGATAGCAGTACCTTAACATTTTTACAATCTCACATCACAATCTAACAAAAGTAGCGAAATTATAAATAAAATGGAGAAACGTCTAATGATAATATAATAGCAATAACCAAGTTATTCTGTTTACAATCCTCCAAGACTTACATATATCAAGTTTAAAACATAATATTCACAGACTTGTATCAACATAATCAAAAATACGCCAAACACCTCATGGCGCTGCATATGCACAAAAGTCACAAGCACAGTCCTGGCCATGCTTCTCTACTTCCGGTATCCACCAGTCGCTTACTCCGTACTTAGGTCCGGAGGAAAAAGTCACTAGTCACAGGCACAACCGTACCTGCATCATCATCTAAAAAGTGTGTATATGTAGGGTGAGCTTTCCAACTCGCTCAGTGAGGGGTGGGGTCAAGCACATCTAAGCAAGATAATAGCAGTAATAATTTATGATGCATGATTTCAAAAATTAAACACATAGTCCATGATGCTTATGATGCAGTTCATTTATTTATTATCCACCTAACAATACAAACTAAGTCTGGTAAATGCTACTACGGTGCATTAACCTGTATCCTTTATCTCGGAACCACCATCGACTACGCAAGGATAGCCCTAGCCATGAATAGAAGTCAATCGGTCCCCATATGCATCTATGGGTCACCTAAAAAACCATTGATAACCCCCTCCTGGCAGTCACAGCACCGATAACAATTCGACCACACCGGACAGGTTCCCACCTCTAGCTACAATCATATCGTACAGTGGGTGTGGCATTTCAGAAAGGCACATCAAACATACCACAATGGGTTATCCAACACCGCAATTCCTATTGGCAAGGGTTCGTAGCATAGGGAGTGATACATAACCACATATATGCTACATGCTTTCATAGTGATACAGTTAGTATGAATTACACGATACCGGCAAGACCTCGGCCACAAAGTGTAATCCATCTCCAAGTACAGTCCTAGATACACAATACCAGAGAGACCTTGGACACAAAGTGTAACCCACGACTACAACTAACTCTAATGCACATAATCAATGCATGAATGCAACATACATACGAAAATCACTGCGCCGATACCACCTTGGCCACACCAGATCCCGTCATACATCTCCATACAATTCATATCATGATCGTAAAATGACAAATGTAACATATCATCATCATATTTGAACAATTACAATTAAACATATAATTCTAAGTATGTGAGAAATTTAATAAAAATAAACACAGTCCATCCCTCACTTGGTTTACGATCGAGTGTGTTCGGGTTCAAGTATGGCCACCGATCGATCAATTCAAGTCTAGCTTCGGGGCACCTAGACATAAAGGGAATCTTACATCAATACGCATCGGGAACATCGGGAGGGACCCACACAGGTCACCCCCAAAGGGTACAAACACTGTCCCCCAAGTGACAATACTGTCACTAAAAACACCCACCAGAAACAAGGCATTTTCACCAAAAATATCAGTCCTATTTCCGATGGAGAAGTCAGAGAGCTCATAAGGCTCATATGCCCACCAGAAATATGCCATCAGAAATAGACCCAGTGGATCCGATGGGCTGTTTCCGGTGGTGATTCAGGACAGTCCACCCATTTTGGTGATTTGTTCCATGGAGTTTGTAGGGGATGTTCCTAGCATCATTCGAAGCAAAGAAAATTCCAATTCCACAGAGCCATTTGGGAGATAATTCGATCGAACTATCGAAACCCTAATTGGTCTTTTGACAATACATGTTATCGGAGCTCACCGGGCTTGGTTCGAGCTCGACAACAGCATCGGGAGGGTAAAACACGCATTCTACGACCTTAACATGGTTTGTATACTAAGATTCCATCCATACCTGGCTTTTTCTAGGTTAAAATGAAGAGAGAGAGTGGTATGGGAGGTTGTACTCACCTCCGGCAGCGATTCCAGCAACTTGGCAATAGTCGGCACCAAGGTAAGCCTCCAACCTTCTTCTTCTTCCTTCTTCCTTCCTTTCCTCTTTCTCTCCTCTCCTACATTGAGCACAAGGGAAATGAGGAAATGAATCCTCATTTCCCAACTTATAACTTAAGTGGACCTTATGGTCTATTTGGGTTAGACCCCTTTTGGACCAATCATGGTAAAATGAATTTCGGGCACAAGGACCAAACCATTTAGCTCTGTGAAATGCTCACATCATGAGGAAGGTGTGGAGGATGATTTGGGATCATTTGGAACCATTTACGATGCGATTGACAGGAACCATGAGTGTTGGGACCCCTACAGTAGCTTTTCAACCCACCAAAAACAAGCATCGGATCTAGGCCAAGGCTGCTTCTGGTGGATTGTTTTCTGTAGTCAAGACAGCTTGCTATCCCATGGCTAGTCTCGCACGGGTGGTTGCCCTCAGACATGGTCAAGGATATTCAGTAATTTTGATGAGTGTAGGAATTCAAGTGTGGGGAGTTGGGTCACTTACCATCTGGGATCGGAAGGTATGAATCCCCTCCAGTTAGATAGGCACGTAATGCATGAACATGTGGGGTCATCTCTACCCCTTCGACAATGCACATCCACAAGCCAAAACTAGGTTGTACTTTCCATCTTCAATCCGAGGCTTGTCACAATAGTTCAAATTAGGCCGGATTAGGTCACGAATGTAACATTTCCCCCACCTTACAAGAATTTCATCCTCGAAATTGAATATACCTGGCAAATCAAACAATCCCGGATACTACTTCATCATTTCATCTTCTCGCTCCTAGGATGCTTCCTGTTCAAGGTGGTTCATCCATTTCACTTTGACGAAGGAAACAGTGCGGTTGTAAAGAACATGGTCCTTCTGATCAATAATCTTCTCCGGATACTCCACGTAGGCAAAATCCTCATCCAACTTATGAGGTATGTAAGTCAAGATGTGAGTTGGGAATGTACTTCCCCAACATAAACACATGGAAGACATCATGTGTACCTTCCAACTCTAGCGGCAAAGCTATCCAGTAAGCTACCAGTCCAATCCTCTCTGGTACATCATATGGTCCCACAAACCTTGGACTAAGCTTTCCCTTCTTGCCGAACCGCATCACCCCTTTAACTGGAGAGATCCACAAGAATACCTTGTCTCCAAAAGCAAACTCCAGATGCTACCTCTTAACATCAACGTAGCTTTTCTGCCTGGACTGAGCTACCTTGATCCTTTCTCTGATCACATTCACTTTCTCACTAGTAGCTTGTATCAAGTTTGGATCCAAAATATGCCGCTTACCAACCTCATCCCAATAGAGTGGAGTTCGGCACTTTCTGCCATACTGTGCCTCGAATGGGGACATTCTGATGGTGGCCTGATAACTTTTATTGTAGGAGAACTCAATAAGGGAAATGTGCTCATCCCAACTATAACTCATATCCAAGGCACATGCTCAAAGTAGGTCCTCCAATGTCTGAATAGTCCTCTCCGATTGACTATCGGTCTGAGGGTGAAAGGTAGTGTTGAAAGCCAACTCGGTGCCCATAGCCTTCAGTACACATGTCCAGAACTTGAAAGTGAACTTGGGATCTTGATCAGAGATGATATTAACTGGCACACCATGCAACCTGATGATGTTATCAACATACAACTTGGCCAACTTGTCAATAGAAAATGTGATCTTGATTGGGATAAAGTGAGCTACCTTGGTCAAGCGATCCACAACTACCCAAATGGCATCATACCCTTCTGTGTACAGGGTAGGCCTATGATGAAGTCCATGGTAATATTCTCCTATTTTCACTACGGAATAGGTAGGGACTGTAATAACCCATGGGGCCTCAATCTCTCAACCTTGACTTGCTGGCATGTGAGGCATCTAGACACATGCGTGGCCACATCATTCTTCATTCCTTTCCACCAGTAGGAGCCTTTGAGGTCCTTATACATTTTACTGCTATCGGGGTGAATGGAGTATGGAGAGTTATGTCCCTCTCTCAAAACTGTGTCTCTCAAGTCACCATCACTAGGTACACACAACCTCCCTTTGAGCTTGAGAATTTCGCTTTCAGTTACAGAGAAATCCAGGTCCTTTTGGGTTCCTTCCCGGCATTCTGCTATTAGCCTCTGTAACTCTGCATTAGTAACCTAAGCTGCAGTGATTCTATCCACCAGACTAGGTTGTACCACCAATGCCGATAGTAAGAAAGTGACACCCTCTACTAATAGTTCCAAGTCTAGTTTCTTTGCCTCCTTAGGAGATACTCATTGGCGGTCAGTGATGCAAGAGTCAGTGACTAGGATTTCTGACTAGTGGATAGTACAATAATAATCCTTCATTAGCTCTAACCAATGCCTCTGTCTTATGTTGAGCTCTTTTTGGGTGAAGAAGTACTTGAGGCTCTTATGGTCACTAAAGATCTCACTCTTCTCACCATACAGATAGTGTCTCCAGATTTTCAGTGCAAAAATTATAGCTACCAACTCCAAATCATAGGTGGGGTAGTTCTTCTCATAATCCTTCAACTGATGGGATGCATAAGCAATGACCTTCCCGTGCTGCATCAATACACAATCCAATCCCAACTTGGAGGCATCACTATATACAACCACACCACCTGTACCGATCGGAATAGTCAAAACTGGAGTTGATACTAACCTTCGCCTTAGCTCCTTGAAGCTCTTCTCATAAGCCTCAGACCACTCAAATTTTACACCCTTTTATGTGAGTCGAGTCATCGGAGTAGCAATACGAGAGAAGTTCTCGATAAACCTACTATAGTATCCTGCCAATCCTAGAAAACTACATATGTCTGCTATACTCTTGGGAGTCTCCCATTCTAGAACTATCTTCACCTTGCTTGGGTCAACCTCTATACCCTTGTCTAAAACAATGTGGCCTAGGAATGCCACCTGTGATAGCCAAAACTCGCACTTGTTGAATTTGGCATAGAGTTACTTCTCCCTTAGCCGTTGCAGTACTAACCTCAGGTGAACAGCAATGTTCCTCTACATTCTTGGAATAAATAAAAATGTCATCAATGAATAATATAATAAACTTATCTATGACATCCTGGAATACCCGGTTCATCAAATCCATAAATATCGTAGGTGCATTGGTCAACCCAAATGACATTACCAAGAATTCATAATGTCCATACCTTGATCTGAAGGTTATCTTACTGACATCACTATTCTTGATGTTGAGCTGGTGGTTGCCCAATCTAAGGTCAATCTTGGAGAATACCTTGGCACCCTGAAACTAATCAAATAAATCATCTATACTTGGTAAAGGATACCAGTTCTTGATGGTTAGCTTATTAAGCTCCCGGTAATCAATGCATACTCTCATACTTCCGTCTTTCTTCTTGACAAACAATACTTGTGCTCCCCATGGAGACACACTAGGTCTAATGAATCCCTTCTTCAGAAGGTCTTGAAGTTGCACCTGTAATTCCTTCAACTCTGTGGGGGCCATGCGGTTAGGGTCCTTTGACACTGGTACCGAGTCGAGGAGTAGGTCTATAGCAAACTCTATCTCTCGGTTTGATGGCAAACCTATCAAGTCATTCGAGAATACATTGGGAAATTCCCTCACCACATCTAGCTCGGTCAATGGCCTAATCTCTACCTCAGTATCCATCACATATGCTAAGTAGCCTTGACATCCCTTGTTTAGTAGCTTCTTCATCTGGAGTGCGAATATGATAACCTTTTTGGGTTTCTTGGGCTTATCCCCTTGGAGCACAAACTCATCATCATCATGAGGTCTGAAAATGATAGTCTTCTTTGCACATAGCACACTGGCTCTGTATGCGGACAACTAGTTCATCCCTAAAATCACATCGAAATCGGTCATATCCAACTCAATCAAGTGACCATTCAACTCATGATCACCTATGGTCACTGGATAAGGCTCATAAATATAGTTCAAGCCCACTACACTCCCTGTAGGGGTGCTCACAACCAAATATTGAGTCAGTCCCTTGGGTGGGATACTCATCTTCTTCACAAATGCTAGTGACACGAACGAATGTGAGGCTCCTAATTCAAATAACACATGTGCATGCAATAATGATATCAATAATGTACCTATCACTACACCGGGTGCAGCCTTGGCATCTCCTGCAATCATAGCAAACACTCTGCCCTTTGGTCTCTGGCTCGGTAGGGGCTACGCTGGTCTAGGGGCTGAATATGTCTATTGGGGCCTAGGTGGCATAGTGTATGGTGCATCATCTGGCCTTTGATGAGGCCATGTCCTAGCCATGTGGCCCGGCTGATCACAATAAAAGCATCTCAGGCTCGATCCCAAAGACTGAGATACAACACTAGATCAGGAAGGCTAGGAAGTCTGACTAGCATCAAGCCTCCTAAATTACACTAAAGTTGGGTTAACATAGGGCACTCAGAAAGGTTTGCTGCTTCCCCTAGAATTAGTAGATCCCATTGGCCTCTTTCCTGTCCCTTGCTAGGCCATGAAGTTGTCTCTATGCCGGTCTTCAATAGATTTGGCCACTTGGACCACCTCAGCATAGGTCTGCAGTTTCAATCCCACCATGGTTGACCCAATACCTAGCCTCAACCCTTTCTCAAACTTCTTCGCTTTAGCTCTATAACCTCTGAGATGCTCAAGAGCAAAATGGAATAGCTCCTCGAAATGTTGCTGATACTCGAGCACAGACCAGGAACCTTAAACCAACTGAGAGAACTCACTCTCTCTCCTATTCTGGAAGCTTTTTGAAAAATAGTTCTCAAAGAATACCCCTTTGAAGTCTGACCAAGTGGGGTTCGGATTACTAGCCTTTAGAATAGGCTCAGTGGCTCTCCACCAATCATCCGCTTCATTCTGTAACTGATAGCCTGCACACAAAATTTTCTGCTCATCAGTGCAACCCATCAATCTAAAAACTTTCTCCAATCCATCTTAATGGATACAATGGGTCTTGGCCCACCTTTGAGAAGCATGGGGGCCTAAGTCATTGAAACTTCTCCATCATTTTTGTCAAGTCTGTCCAGCCCTCTACATGGGCTTGGGATTGAGCTTAATCCAGCATCGGGTCTTGCATCGTGACATGACTCCTATGGAGGAATCCAATTAGTGCATATGCATATATGAGGTTGTAGGTAATTGGAACACACATGTATGCATAGTGGGTCCCACACATATTAGGATCCAATCGCACACGTATCCCAAAGGGCACACCATTAAAGTAACAAAATAAAAAATTAGATTTGAAAAATAAAATAATTTATTTTCTAAATTAGTCCACCGGAAACAAGGAGACTTATCACTGGAAATATGGCTTAACCCACCAGAAATATCAATGTTATTTCTGGAGGGCAAAACAGAGAGCAAAAATGTGAATTTTCACTTCACCGGAAACAGGCACCGGAAGCATGCCCAGTGTTTCCGATGGGCTGTTTCTGGTTGCACCAAAATGGCTATAAATAGGCTCAGGTTTGGGTTTCATTGTACAAAACCCTATTTTAACTTGTGAAAAAAGTGTGGAAATGGCCAAGGAGGACTTTGCAACCCATTCGCTACCTTCCTCTAGTTATTTCGCAATCAATCGACGCCGCATTCACACCAAAGGTATGTTCCTCCTCTCTGTAACCTAGTATTGTGATTTTCTTTGCTGTGAGCTTTACATTCAACCATTGAATCTGGTTTTTCATCCTAAATCCTTAGGAATCATATTGCAACGATGTTTGGACACCGTGTACGTACCTAACGTGTCGTTGAATAAGAGGAGCAAGACTCCGCCACTCAATTCAACTCAATCTTATTCTGCTCTGTGGCTGAACAAGACCATTGGGAACTCTTCGAGTGCCGAAACATGGACCCGAGAGTCTATGTGAGGACTAATGACTTTCGTGCATTCCGTCTCTGTCAACGGTTTGACGAGGTTGGGTGGTACCACATCTTAAAACCCAACAAGGGCTACTACCTTATATTGGTCAGGTTATTCTTCTCCAACTTATAATGTGTGAACCAAGGTACTGAAGAGATGCGGATCACCTCCTATGTGAAGGGCGTGGAGATCTCCTTTGACATAGGGCAGTTGGACAATATTCTGATGGTCAGCAATGTCGGTGACCTGGTGTACTGCCCGCCTCGGACTCCAATATATGAATTTCAGAGTTTTGATACCTTTCAGGAGATAAATGACATGCTGACTAAGGAGGCCAAGGGATGGAACAATTCAGTCAACTATTTTGCTACTCGAAAGGTCGTCTGCCATGCGATTCAATTGAATGTTCTCCCCACTTTTGGTCACTATGATGAGGTATCCACACTGTAAGCCTATATAACCTATTGCGTGTACATCAGGGTGCAGTTACGTCTTCCTTACCTCCTTATGTGGACCATGGTACTTTAGTCCGAAGGAGTGGATCACCGAGCGAGAAGCCTGTGCTATGGAAGAATACTTACTGACATCTTCCGCCTCTTTGGGGTGGACTTGGAGGGAGAGGCACGCTTGGGTGAAGAGGTCACAGACTTCAACCAAGATTCTCTAAGGAAGATGACCATAGATCTAAGGGAGGTGACTCCTATTCTAGGAGAGGGTTAGAAACCTATGGAGGTAGAGGGTGGCGGTGCCAGTAATGTTGGCGAAGATGCCGGTGATGTTGGTGGTGCAAGGGGAAAAGCTGCTGAGGTTGGTGGGGTTTGACCACCTGATCCCCAGACTATGGGTTCTATGGCTGCTTCGGGCACTAGGGGCGTGAGGCCTTACAGTCTCAATGATGTTATGGCCTGCCTAGACACCACCATATCTCTGATGAGGAGCATAGATGGCCACCTCAACAGTATAGATAGGATCTATTGTCTTATGGACAATAGAGTGGCCTCCCTAGAGCCACAGATGCGAGCGATGGTCTTTTATCTTGGTATTCCGGTGCCTCCTCCAGGAATGCATGGTCCGAACTAGGCTCAGGGCTAGGGACAGAACCAGCAACAACAGTGGCAAGAGTAGCAAGAGTAGTGGCATAATTGCCATTGTAGCTTTTATAATTTCCCTTTCCATGTTTTATTTGAGTTTGATGTTTTAGGTTTAGTTGAACTTTTACATTATGTCATTTGCTTCAGTTGTTTAATTTCTTAGACTTAGGCTAGTTAGGATTGTCTACTTTCAGTACTTTATTTTCTTATAAAAAGTGTAAGCTATGTATTTAAATTCTCTATTATAATGAAACGGCTTTAACACCTATGCTTGTCTCCTAATTGTGCAATTTCTATTATTATTGTCTTGAGATTTTTATTAGATCCTAATTTTCCCAAGTTATAGTTTGGCTAAGATTATGAATTAAGGCAGAGCATCGTGCTCTGATACCACAGCTGTCACACCCCAATTCCAGTAGACCCAACTTACCATCAGGAAAACTAGCGGTGTGAGTAAAACACGTACCTATCTTACAAACCTATCAGGATCTTTGATAGCAATACCTTAACATTTTTCACAATCTCACATCACAAACCAACATTAGAGTATAGTAGCAGAATTATAAATAAAATGGAAAAATGGCTAATGATAATATAATAGCAATAACCAAGTTATTCTGTTTACAATCCTTCAAGACTTACATATATCAAGTTTAAAACATAATATTCACAGACTTGTATCAACATAATCAAAAATACGTTGAACACCTCAAGGCGCTGCGTATGCACAAAAGTCACAAGCACAATCCTGGCCATGCTCCTCCACTTCTAGGATCCACCAGTCACTCACTCTATACTCAGATCTAGTGGAAAAAGAGACTAGCCACAGGCACAACCGCACCTGCATCATCATCTAAAAGGTGTGTATACATGGGATGAGCTTTCCAACTCGTTCAGTGAGGGGTGGGGTCAAGCATATCTAAGCAAGATAATAGCAATAATAATTGATAATGCATGATTACGAAAATTAAACATAGAGTCCATGATGCTCGTGATGCAGTTCATTTATTTATTATCCACCTAACAATACAAACTAAGTCTGGTAAATACTACTACGGTGCATTAGGCTGTATCCTTTGTCTCGAAATCACCACCGACTACGTAAGGATACAAACCTTAGCCATGAATAGAAACCAGTCGATCCCCGTATGTGTCCATGGGTCACCCAGAAAATTCCTGATAACCCCCTCCTGGAAGTCATGGCACATGTAACACATTGGCCACGCCGGACAAGTTCCCACCTCTAGCTACAATCACATCGTACCGTGGATGTGGAATTTTAGAAAGGCACATCGAATATACCATAATGGGTTATCCAACATCTCAACCCCTGTTGGCAAGGGTTCGTAGTATATGGAGTGATACCTAACCACATATATGTTATATGCCTTTATAATGATACAGTTAATATGAATTACATGATACCAATAAGACCTCAGCCACAAAGTGTAATCCATCTCCAAGTACAGTCCCAGGTACACGACACCAGAGAGACCTTGGCCACAAAGTGAAACCTGAGACCGTTTACCTAATCTAACATACATATCACAGTTGAGTATGGATTACACGACACTGGTAACAATCATCGGTCATAAAGCACATCTATTTTCAAATGCTGTCCCGGAGTACACCATACCAGCGAGACCTTGGCCACAAAGTGTAACCCGCGACTACAACTAACTATAATGTACATAATCAATGCATGAATGCAACATACATACGACAATCATGACACTGGTACCACCTCGGCCACGTCGAATTCTGTCTCACAAACACAACCAAACATATGGCAATCACAATATCGGTACCACCTCGACCACACTGGATCCTAGCAGACATCTCCATACAGTTCATATCATGATCCTAAAATGATAAATATAACATATCATCATCGTATTTGAGCAATTACAATTAAACATATAATTCTAAGCATGTGAACAATTTAATAAAAAGAAACATTCCAAAAATAAACACAGTCCATCCCTCACCTGGTTTATGATCGAGTGTGTTTCTAGTTCAAGTACGGCCATCAATCGATCAATTCAAGTTTAGCTTTGGGGCACGTGTGAGTCACTATCCTAGACACAAAGGAAATCATACATCAGTATGCGTCAGAAATATCGGGAGGGACCCACATAAGTCACCCCCAAAGGGTACAGACACTGTCTTGAAGTGACAGTACTGTCACTGGAAACACCCATCGGAAACAGGGCATTTCCACCAGAAATATCAGTCCTATTTTCGATGAAGAAGTCAGAGAGCACATAAGGCTTATATGTCCACCAGAAATATACCCAGTGGATCCAATGGGCTGTTTCCAGTGGTGATTCAGGACAGTCCACCCATTTTGGGGCTTTCTGGCTCGAGCCTAATCGTCAGGATTTGTTTCATAGAGTTTGTAAGGGATGTTCCTGGCATCATTCAAAGCCAAGAAAATTCCAATTCCACCTAGCCATTTGGGAGATACGTCGATCGAACGATCAAAATCCTAGTTGGTCTTTTGGCAATACATATTGCCAAAGCTCACCGGGCTTGGTTCGAGCTCGATAACAACACCGGGAGGGGTAGAACAAACATTCTACGACCTTAACATGGTTTGTACACTAAGATTCCATCCATACCTAGCTTTTTCTAGGTTGAAATAAAGAGAGAGAGTGGTATGGGAGGTTATCCTTACCTTCGATAGCGATTCCAACAACGTAGCAGTAGCCGGCACCAAGGTAAGCCTCCAGCCTTCTTCTTCTTCCTCTTCTACTTCCTTCCTCTCCTATTTCTCTCCTCTCCTACATTGTGCACAAGGGAAATGAGGAAATGAATCCTTATTTCCCAACTTATAACTTAAGTGGACCTTAGGGTCTGTTTGGGTTGGACCCCTTTTGGACCAATTGGATTAAAATGAATTTTGGGCATGAGGACCTGACCATTTAGATCTCTAAAGTGCTTACGTCATGAGGAAGGTGTGGGAGATGATTTGGGATCATCCTGAACCATTTACGATGTGAGTGGCGGGAACTATGGGCATCGAAACCCTGACAGCAGCCTGTCAACCCATCAGAAACAGGCACCAGATCCAGGCCCAGGATGCTTCTGGTGGCTTGTTTTTGGTGGTCAAGATAGCTTGCTATCCTATGATTGGTCTCGCATGGGTGGTTACCCTCGAACATGCTCAAGGCTATTCGACAATTTTGATGCATGCCAGAATTCAAGTGTGGGGAGTCCGGTCACTTACCATCTGGGATCAGAATGTATGAATACCCTCCAATTAGATAGGCATACAATGCACGAACATGTGGGATCATCTCTACCCCTTCGACAATGCATAGCCATGAGCCCAGAAATTAAGTTTTTCCTCCATGGGTCCCACCTTTTTTGTAGTGTGATTCTACCCATTTTTACCCTATGTAGGGACATGTTTAGGGGTTCTAATGCATTGAATTGCATGTGAAACTATGAAGCCCATGAATTGTTATTTAATTTTAAAGAGTCATAAAAATGGGTTTTTATTTAGGTTAAGAGCCAAACAAACCCTAAGTTTTGTTTTAGACATTAAATAAGGGGAGTTCAACTACTGTTCTCCCTTCTTTTGATGCTAAGATTGAATGAAACAGAGAAGAAAGAAAAGAAGGAGAAAGGAAAAAAGAAAGAAGGAAGAAGGAGGAAGAAGGGAAGGAGAGACATATGTTGCTACCACTACTGCTCCTCTGTCTCTGTTGCTGATACTGCCTCCCTTCTGTGCTGCCAATGGAGGAGAAAGACTTCCAGAGGTGCTTCCTTGGTTGGGAAAGGTACCTAGGGTTGGATAGCTGCACCTAGACCTTACCTACCAAGCCTGTACACCTCAGAAACCCTAGAGAGGTAAGATATCCTAACTCACCCCAATGATTTTAGCTAGGGAAGAATTTGGCTAGGGGTAGGGTTAGTTATAAATTAAAATTAGGAGTCAAAAATTGACTGTGGGAACCCAATACGCCTTCCTCAGTAAAAAGCCCCAATTTCTAGACCCTAATTGAGACCCAATTGACTGTAGGGTTGTTCCAGAAATCCTAAATCATAGGGCTTTACCCAATTAGGCTAAATTAACTATAATTGGGAGTGGGATTGACCACCACATAATCCCAAATCTGCCCGTAAGTGGATAGAAATTTTAGCTGACACACTCAGGGTGCAAATTGGGTGAACTAGGACACAACTGACCCAATGAATTACCCTAGAAACCCAAATTGAAATTGGATGATAGGTCTATAGGGTGTGGATTATTAAATTATATGTGTAGGACAAGATTCGGGTACAGGGAATTTCCTGACATAATTTTGCCAAGGAGAAGGTAGGGAATTGGCTGATAAGGGCCTATTCTGCCAGGGAACTAGCCATCCTGTTTTTCTCTAACAGAATTGTAATTTTGGGATAATATTGGTCCCGAATGCTCAATAGTGTGTATGTGGTTAGCCCTACTTGCTCTACAAGTAAGCATATGATATGAAAGTGTGGTTATGACCCAAGTAAGGAATAAAATGCCTAGAGAAGAGAGTTGAGTTGTGGAATGCTAGTGTGGGCCTCGGCTGTGTTTGGGAATCTCACCCAAAGGTATTTCACAGCTATAGAGGGCTATGTAGGTTGGGTGAATGACCTACATAGGCATCGAAAGTTGAGCAGGTATGACTAGCTTGGTCAGTTGAAGGAAGTAATGACCTAGAATCAGCACTCTCTGTATTAGTTGCTTGTGGATTCCGATACGAGAATTCAGCCGAATTAGAGGAACTAAAATTATAGAGGGCTATGTAGGTTGGGTGAATGACCTACATAGGCATCGAAAGTTGAGCAGGTATGACTAGCTTGGTCAGTTGAAGGAAGTAATGACCTAGAATCAGCACTCTCTGTATTAGTTGCTTGTGGATTCCGATACGAGAATTCAGCCGAATTAGAGGAACTAAAATTAATAAATGAAGAATAAAATAAAATTAACCTCAAATTTGACTTGTTTATTTAGCAACCTGAAATGCCCAGTGAGGATATGTGTGATCTGGAATTCAGCGAAAGAACACCAGCTTTGGGTATCAGGTGAGTTGGTGATTGTTTTATTTTACGGAGTGTTTCTATATACTTTTATGTTTTGCATGCTAATGTGTAATGTGATGGAAACCATGTTTTGGATTTCTTTTGGATAAATTATATATATATATATATATATATTGTAAATGTGGCATGCTTTTATTGAATTTATTTTATTGAGATTTTCTGGATGTGTAGTATGATAGCTGTGTGCTGATGGATGTAATATTGACGGTCTGAGGCACAGCGTAGCCGTGGTTCTTTACAGTACTATGGGCTCAGAGGTCAGTCTTACAACTATGGCCATAGATGTTTATTATAAGCTATGGATGCATGTAGATGCATATGGTTTGGACCACATCCCAGTGCTATAACCCTCGTCAATAGGGGTAAGGTATTAGCTAATCCCACTCGGTGGTAGGTCGTAAAGGACTACTACGCCCATATACGATATATTGTATCTTGAGAGGGCACAACATGGTACAATGTATTGTATATTATATACATGGCTGTCAGACAGCATGGGAGACCGATGACAATGTGGGATTTCGAGACCATGGCTGTTAGGAATTACTATTTAGGGGTTAGCTGGGGGACCGAGGTTCTTTTTAGGACTGGCTGACTCCTGCTTGCAACTAGCTTGTATCTTTAAAGCCTGACATACTAGGTAGGAGATACCACCTACGTTGCTTATAGCACTTATACCCACATCTTGAGACTTAGCAATTAGAATGGAAATTAAAATAATAAATGAATCATGTGGATTAAGCAAATGGGTGATTTGGTATGATATATGTAAGCATGTATTGGCGTTATGACTTGTGTGTGTGTGCTTGCCTGTTCACACCTCACTAGGCTTATGAAGCTCACCCCTTGTTGATATATGTTTTTAAATGGGAACCAGAGTTGAGACGAACAGATGATCAGTACGATTGTGAGGTTGTCCCTACGGGACACACTGAAGCTGGATGGGACTATCCTTCTATTTGTTTATTTACTAGTGATATTATTAGGTTGTAAGGTTTATTTGTTACTATTGTAACCTATTGAATTCTTTATTTTGGGCCTATATTATTATTTATCACTATAGTTGATCACCACATATGTGCTTCATATGGATTGTATATGCGTACTTTGATTATGATAGGCATTCTCAAGTGGTAGGTTTGGTTACTACACTGTGTCTGTGATATTGAATATGGTAGACTGACTAGATTGGGAATCCAGTGCCACATACCTTGGCCAAATTTGAGATAGTGTGTGATATGAGATAAAGTCTCGGCCAAGCAATGACTACGCTAAAGGCTCGACAATTTAAGTACCAAGGTTAGGACTCGGTCAGTCATATGGCCGAGCCAACAGCTCGATCGCTCAATATTCAAGCTTAAAGTAGTCGATGGCGCACGGGATATGGACATGGCTCAATCATAACTAGTCATCTTGGCACGAAGCGAGCTCCCCCATAGTCATACCTAATCATGTACATACTTTTGCTCATCATTAACCCCACACTCTGAAAGACCGAGTCATCTTTCCAGCGGAGTCTTGGGTCTGTAGCTCTAAAGTCTATCATTTATTGTGCACATCCATCGAGTGTCGTAATTCAGGCACAAAATCCTCGCAAGGAACCATATGGCACCAGCAAACGGTTACACCTCAGGAAGGGAAACCGTCGAGAGATTGTGATCGATTGTTTCAATGACTCTGGGCCATAAAAGGTTTCTTCTTTCCTCTTATAAATAATCAAGTACCTTCCCTACATTCATCTTTTCAAGTCTGCATTTGGAGCTCGGCCTGTCTACGTAGCTCGGCTCAACTATTGAGGAGAGATCGTCAATGCGATTGTGTACAGGCATTGTTTGGCTCATCTTTCATCCTTTAGCTAGTAAGATAGTTTACCTTACAGTTCGTAGCTAGTAAGATAGTTTAACTTATAGTTCGTACTCACTCCTCCCCAAATCTTCCCCTTTACATCTCTAGTCAAAGTCTCCCTCGTAAGGGGGCGACCACCTCCGACAAAGTCATATCAGACCAACCGCCTCCTATTGTCTTGGTTAGGCTTAGGGTTAGCTAAGTAGTTTGGCCCAAGCCAAAGGAGATACCCTCTTCACCAAGTGAGGGCCCATCTTCAAGTGGGATTGAGGAGTCAAGTAGTGGCTTCGAGACTGGATTTAAGTGAGGTATGCTGACCTGGCCAAGAGGGATGTGTGCGCCCATCCCACAGGCACGTGGTAGGTCTAGGGGACCATTAGGTTGCTGAGCACAGAGCTTCGCACCAAGGAAGACAAGGTAAAAGGCTCGACGGACCAACGACCGTATCAAAGGCTTGGCCAAGCAACGATTAAGCTAAAGGCTCGGCCAAACAACGATCGATACAAAGGCTCGGTAAAACAACGACCAAGCTAAAGGGTAGGCCAAGCAATGGCTGAGCTAAAGGCTCAGTAATTTAAGTACTGAGGTTAGGACTTGGTTAGTCGCTCGGCCGCTTAATGGTCGGGCTTGAAGCAGGGAAATTGATGGTGCATGGATTGTGGCTCGATCATAACTGGTCATCTTGGCATGGAGCTGGCTCCCCTATAGTCATACCAAGCCGTGTACATACTTTAGCTCATCAGTTAGCAATTGCAATACACTTTGATTATGAGATCTGGCAGATGGATGAGCAAATTGCTTTTATTAATGGATTTCTTGATGAATAAATCTATACACATCAAGCAAAGGGGTTCCCATCAAATGTTGATGCGAACAAAGTTTGCAAATTGTAGAGATCCATTTATGGTCTCAAATATGCTTCTAGAAGTTGGAACATTCATTTTGATCAAATAGTCAAACTATTTGGCTATGAATAAAATATGGATGAACTTTGCATTTCCAAGAAATTCACTGAAAGCATAGTTTGTTTATATGTGTATGGATGACATTTTATTTATAGGGAACGATGTGGGTATGCTTTCAATGATGAAGAAGTGGTTGTCCACTACATTCTCGATGAAATACTTAGACAAAGCTAGTTACCTCGTTGGGATTAAAGTTGTGAGGGATCGCAAGAGAAAGATGTTAGACTTTCACATTTCACATATAAAGATAAGGCTTGGCCAAATTTAATATGGAGAACTCCAAAAGAGGAAACGTTCCTTTTTGGCATGATATTAGCCTCTCCAAATCCCAAAACCCTCAATCTGAAAGGATATTGGGGAAATGAAGAGAATTTCATAAGCTTCAACAATGAAAAATATCATGCACGCTATATTGTATACTGGGCCAAATATTTGCTATTATGTAGGGATTGTGGGCCTTTATCAATCCAACCTTGGACATGAGCATTGGATTGCTATCAATAATATCCTCAAGTATTTAACAAAATACTAGGATCACTTTTTGGTTTATGGGTCAGATCAATTGTCAATCATGGGGTACACATTTTGATTTAGACTGACAAAGATGATAGAAAATCCATGTTAGTGATGATTTTCATGATAGATGGTGGAGGTTTTATTTGGAGGAGAGCAAAAGAAAAGTCTACTCTTGATTCTAACACTGAGGCTGAAGAAATAGTAGCCAATGAAGTAGCCAAAGAAGCAGTTTGGTTGAAGAAATTTTTGAGAGATCTCAAAGTTGTTCCTGAGCTTGTTAAGGATATCATTCCATTGTATTGTGAGAACAACGGGATAAATAGCTCAAGCAGAGGAGCCTAGGGCTCATTAGAGTAACAAGCATGTGCAGTGAAAATATCACCTTATAAGGGAGATCACTGGTCAAGGTGACGTAGATGTTATGAAGGATTTAGCAAACAATGTGTCAAATCTCATGATTAAAGGTTTGATACCTAATGTGTTTTTTAAACATGTGGAATCTATAGTTGTAAAGCATGTGAGGGGTCAGCTTTGATGTACAAGTGAGAGATTGTTGGATATGTATGTCCATTAACCCAATTATTAATAAGACTATTTAATTTCATTTATGTATGAATTTTATTTATTAGGCTTGTAAATTGTTAAGAGCTTCTTCATTATCACATAAGGTCCTTCATGTGCAACAGAGCGAGAGATTTCGTCTAATCGACCAAAATTGCATTTACAACCCAAGATGTCCAAAAAGCTCATTGTTCTTCCCCTCGTTTGGTGTCTCTTGGTAGTACCAAAGTCAGGTCAAAAAGAAAGTGCTCTTCCTGTCCTAATTTACACTCAAAAAGCTTGAACTTGACTCACTCATGGGTCTTCTAGCAGCCATAACCACAAGATCTCACAGGTAGCAAAAGACTGAAGCGGCCCATGAAATCAGGATTGGACATCCTATTCATATAGACATTACATTGTATGTTACCAAAGATGTGATTCTGATACATAAATGTAAGTGTGTGTGTGTGTATAGAACAATTCTGGTAAGAATCTCACATGTATTATTTCCAGTTGTATAAGGATGAGATTTTTATATATCACTTGATCTTTGACCTGAGGGATCCTATTTGTTACAGTATTGTATCGTGTATTTTGGTAAACAATGGTTGACGTCCAACAGACTATATATCAGTATGTTGGACACGTGGTCTAACATTGTTAATGAAAGAGATCATCAACATGGGATCCAGTGCCCTTAATTACGGAATATCAAGGAGAGAGAATGTATGTACTTGATCGGACAGAAATTTGGTACCAGTCATTTTTATAAATTGTTTACAAAGTTATTTTCTAATGGAAAAATAATGTTTTGTTTGAATTATTTTTTCGGTATCCGATCATGTTCACAGAATCTTCTGAAACATACATATATAATGAGTCAGAGTTATGCAATATTAAATTATATGTCATATAGCTCATTATATGATATTAAAAAGTGGAAGGTCTAATGTACAAATTAAAAAGTTAATATTGCATGACAATATTTAAGAATATTATATGGTCAATTATCTTTTATTTATGATAATGAATAAAATATAATTTGATTATAGTGTCACCCATAGTAAGAAAGATAACAACAATCCATTTTAGATTCTACCTCTTCCAACTTTAAAAGAAAAGGAATTGTTCAATTTTGAAAACTAACTTTGGAAATTGTTCTCTACCACCAAAATTTGGCTTTCTCTGTTTAGAAAACAAAGATTAGACCAAAAGTAGAAACCTAAAAAGAGTTTTATTATAAAAAGAACAAGGGAGTGAGAGACATAGTTTTCTAGAACTTCCTCTTTCCTCTCTAACATTTTCTCTCTCCCTCCCTTCTCTCATTTGTGAGTGTGAGTGTGTATGAAGGAGAAAATTAGGGTTTATAAAACCTTAGTTTTTAATTGTGGATTTCTCTTCTCCAATTAAATATGGATCGTAGTTTCAAAGTGTTGAAAGGATTCGATCCCTACAGTTTCTCAAATGTGGAAGAACTATTATCTGAATGAGGAACTTCGATTGTAGTTCTAAGGTAAACCGTTTTTTTCTCAAATTATTAACTTTTGCACAATGATTTCAAAAGCAAGAGATTCTAATCCTATCCTTTCCGCTGCATGATTAGGTCTCCGCCTCCATTCAATTCTTCTTAAAAGTCGCATTTTTTGTGGGACTTTGAGGAAAAAGAGGGAGAAATGCTTGGTTTTTAGCATCATCGACGAAGACATCTTGTAACAGCAAGGCTAGAGTGTTAGACTGAAGAAACAACTTGGTTCCATATAGCTGCAAAGAAGCCATTGACAGCTAAAGTTGCCCCTGCGGTCAGCAATCTCTCTCTCTCTCTCTCTCTCTCTCTCTCTCTCTCTCTCTCTCTCTCTCTCTCTCTCTCTCTCTATACATATATATATATATATATATAGCATGGTAACTAAGTAACATGTACATGGGTTCTATCGTTTGAAAACAAAGCTTGCATCCTATGTTTCCTGGTTTCAACATGTATCCGCCAGCCAAGTCTGAATCAACCTTTACCCCAATGTGAGTTGTGGCATCAGAAATAGAGAGGGAGGGGCGAGGGTTAATAAAAAAAACTAGTCTGATTAACGATAAAAACATCATCAAACTGGTTTGACAACCTCACTGTTTCCAAATTTTTTTCTTGAAATTGGAAGCAGAATCAAAACTCTTCTCTATCGTTGCAGCGGTGGTGGATGGGGATAAAGGATTTGCAACGGCGGGGCTGAGGGTAAGGAAGTGTTAGGTTGTTTGTCGTTTGTCTTAGTGGTGAAGAAGAAGAGGTAGAATAGGGAGAAGGAAAAAAATTTGAAATTGATTATTTTATTTAATGTGTTATCCGATAAATAAATCGGGTCATTGTCTATCCAGTATAACGAGTGTTTATATATTCTGTAGACGGGTTAAAAAAAATAAAATTATTAACAAGTGTTTTTTTTTCTTCCCAACTTTTTGTTCTATTTTTCTGGGCCTCTTCCTATATCCAATATTTTAAGTGTTTGATTAATGAGTATATCCTTCCATTTTCCTTGTATAATCATAATTACAGTGAATCTTATGTGATTTGGGACTTGTTTTTATTTTAGAGGTATAAATGCAAAAAACTTTAAAGATAGTATCATTTTGATACAGCATAGACCTCGATTTCTTCTATTCCTAATTCAAGAAAATTATGAATTACTATGGTAGTATGAATTTCAATGTCATCCGGTTCAAATACATCTAGTGATATACTCCAACAACATATTTCAAATCAGTCTTATACTTTGCCCAATTGAACCAACTGACTGAGACCCTAATTGCATTGGTATCTTTTATATCATTACTTCTTTCTTTCCCTGAAATAACATTTTTTCTTTTCATTACATGGGGTGAGATTTGGATTCGGTTTTTGGTTTCTTTTTTTCTTTTTGGGTGGGGGAGGGGGATATATTGGGTCAATTTAAAACCGAGCCAATGCCACAAATACCAAATCGAAACCAATAGCTATTTGTTGGATCAACTTCAATCCATTATTGGTTTCTTTGAACAATTATATTTCAGTCTATTATTTGTCTAGTCTTTGTTTTTCTTATTTAAAACAAGAAAAAAAATGAAAAAATGTTTTCTATAGGAGACTGTGCCCAGACACATGGGAGCGAAATGACCAACCCGCCCCCATGAAAGAGAAAATGACATATATGTGGATATTTCTCCGTGCACTCTCATTAACTCTCACGCACTCGTAGAAACTGCATTCCCCACTAAAAGTAATTCTCGAAAAAATATATTGGATTTTTTTTCTTCTAATAATTGGTTTCAATCAGCTCAATCATATTGTCTTTTAATGATTTCTAAAAAAAAAATTAAAACTAATACCAAACCAATAAGCCATTCAATCAGTCAATTTCAATTGTTATAGTCAGGTAACTCTAATTTTTGACATCCCTACCATGAGGAACCAATGAAGTCTCGGGGTCCCTTATTTCCCTATCTATTTAAAAATTAAAACAGACACCGGTTAAAATCATGGTTCCACCATGAAGCAGGAAGTCAACAAACAAGGCAAGAACCCATTTCAGGGTAGGACCAAGCCAAACTAAATTAGTGAGTGTCATGGATTCAAAAACATTTTTGAATATTTTTTAAGTATCTTGTAATCTGATTGTATTACTTGCCTTGAATGATACAAACTTTTGTAATCATTATCCTGTGTTATGTTATTGTATAAATTATTCAAATTTCTTACCATATTTAGTTCCGATATATTATACATGTATATATATATATATATTTTTATTTTTATGAAACATGTAATGTTTGGTTATTAGGGAAATTTAGAGGAAAAGGAAGTGAAAATTTTAAACCTACAAATAAACTTTTGTAATTGTTACTTCATGTGATTGTATAAATTATTTAAATCTTTTACCATATTTAGTAATGATACATTTTATATTTTCTAACAAAGGGTTTTGGATACAAATGAAATTTAATAACAAAATATGGAATAATTAGAGTTTTTTTTTTTT
>NW_024869484.1:251234-355659 GCF_013358625.1 Macadamia integrifolia | reverse complement strand
TTTTTTTTTTTTTTTTTTTGATAATATTATTTTCCTTATTTTTCCTATAATTTTCCTTGCAATAAGATGTAGCCTTTTGTTAAAGAGGGAAAAAACAATCAATAAGAAATAGGATAGAATCATCTTCAAAGAGTGGACCAGACCACAAAACAAACCTACCGTTGGAGGACCTGGGCTGGTCCCTAGGCCCTATGGAGAAGAGCCCGATCCTAAGAAATAGACCATAAGACGCCCTATGCACTAGTTCCTATTCCCCCATACCATAATAATCAAAACCTTTGTTTAGTTGATGAATAATGAGAAAGCACTTGCCCTCTAATGGACAAACGGATCCAAAAGCTCATCTAGACATCATTTAGGCTATGTTTGGTAACCAAAAAAAATATATATATATAAAAATCATAATAAGAAAAAAATAATAATTACACAATGATTTTTTATGTCACCATCTCTCTTTTCAAATTCAAAAATTTCTAAATCTTTTCTTTTTCTCTTGATTACCAAACATAGACTTTAACTCCTCAATGATATTAAGACTTTGTGGGAGGAAACCAAAACTTTATTCACAGCAAAGGGAGAGGGGGGTGGCGGGGGGGTGGGGAGTCCACAGGATAACACTATTTTCTTCTATGGGGTGGGGCCACCTCCCCTCCAAACTAGGACAAGTCAGATGCCAATCAGAGATATAATGACCGTCCACAGACAAACATAAACATCAGCAAAGCACATATATTTAATTCAGTCTCTAGAATCCAGATAGCACAACTAGGCCCCACCCAACCCCCAAAACATATTCCTCTCTCTTCTGCTACAATGCTCACTCACACTCTCTTTTTAATCTTGTGCCTCTGATGTCCCTTCGGAACGGGGATGATGTCCCCTTAACAAAAGAAAAAATGGAAAAGACTTTGTTGGGTTGTAGGGTAGACTTTAGTAGCTAATAAGTGTAGAGACAAATGTCCCAGCTGGACCACTATTTACAGCCACCAATTAAAAAACTACACGTGGCTCTTCCTCAGCTTGCTCAGTCTTGTCAATTGTGATTACGGCCCCCATCATCATATTGGATAAGATTAAGACCCTTCTCATCCTTCCTCGTTTCCTTTTCTTATTTTGAAAAAGAAAATGAGACCCAGAGACACGTCAGCAGGAGTTGATGTTGGTGGAGGTGTGAGGAGGGATGGTGGAGATGCCTTGCCTGTGGAGTTCAGAGAGAACGCTTTCAGTGGAAGGAGACTTTAGTCCCAATGGCAGAGGCAGCCACGGCTTGTTTATTGCCTCCTTCACCACCCTGTCTATCATCTCCTCCTCTCCCTGTTTTCATCACTCGCAACGGTTAGCCTTTTACCCCATACATTCACAAATACTCAAAAACTAGCAAAGCTCATTTTATTGCTAAACCCAAAGGATAAATATTTCTATTCTTATAAATCAAAATCATAAATCAAAGAATACAATCAAAATCAGAATTGAGTTATGCCCATTTTCCAAATTCCTCTTTTGAATCGACCATTAGTGATTTACCAAAAAAAAAAAACAGATTCGACCATCAATGCACTTCGATCTTAATTTTTTGAAATTAAAAACTCCAAAAAATTATAGATATGAAGTAATCTTTATTTCTTCTTTCTGCTTCTATTTTCTAGGGTTTCAACCAATTCCTAACCAGAATCAATGGAATTTGATCCTGTGCCAATTCAGGGTTTTTAAACATTGATCACAACTATAAATATTCTTCTTTGGACAAGTTCATAAATACAGGGATAGGAAGGGGTCGGGAAGCAGATGGGTTTTGCACTGGCCATAATCCTACTTCAACCTTAATCAAAGGAAATTAGGTATGATGGAGGTGGGAAGGGCAGTGATTAGATCACTTATGGGTATAAACTAAACCATATAGCAGGAAAAGGTATCCAGGGGTTACTTGCATAAACTGCATGGGAGAGTGAGTTCTAATTACTGATATGCCTCTAGATACTTTTAATGCCAATGAAATCGATAGGAAGCTCATTTTCAAAGTAGAAAGTAGATTTACCAGATTAAGCTCAAGTTGGAGTTTCTGCAAGCTGCCTGGCTCTTGAACTGTGTCTGAACCATGACAACCTGGGTAAATGTGTACCTAATCCAAATCCAGAGGTAACTAAGCGATACAAGATTTAATCAACATAATAATATATAATTTTTCATATCAGGATACTCACTTGAGGAAAGGGGGAGGATGGAACTAGTGGTGTGGGCATCACAGGGCAACCCCACGCATCATCATGCATCTGAAACATAGCAATGCTTATTAGCTTAAGCATCAAATATGCTAAACGCATTAGTGTTCCAACATTTTTTTTGCTGACATTAGTGTTCCAACATTACCCCTGCATAACTCTTCCAAGGCCAGACTTCTGAAGGCTGCCATGAGGGGAAACCCGAATGACCCCATCTTTGGATGCCAGAAGGATGGTGGGTACTAGGATGGCCCCATACAGGGTATATCTGGTTGGTTGAGACACCATGATTAGCATGGTATGGAGGGTAGGCCATGACAGGGTTTTGTGCATAAAGCCTCTGCATAGTGTCCCTTGGATGATGCCATATCCGATCATCTTCCTTTGGCATGATGAGTCTTCGATGCATTCGATACTTCTGCACAACAGCAGCAATGTAAACCACTCATTTATGTGCTGTAAAATATGCATGGTGGTCCTGAAAACCGTACATCCGTAAATCCTTCAATTGACGGACCACCTCCTTACGTACTACACCAGTCCTAATTAAGTTCAATTATCTACTCCCCTGATGGGAAGATACTTTTTCCTAACTGTTAAGCATTAACCATATCTCACATTGGTCCAGACTGGATAGTTTGAGAAAGAAACAGGGAAAAAGAAATAAAGTTCCAAACACAAAGAAAGAGAGATTGACAGATTGAAAACTAATGTGGCTCAAGTCCAGAAGAAGAACAAATGACTATTTTCTACTTCTAAAAGACATTAAAACCATTCCAAAACACTTAATTATCTTGGTTTACTAGAAATTCAATTAAAAAAGTGTTCGAATACTCCCCGTCGAATTTATCCACATTTTATAGACATAGTAACCCAGAAAACTGTTTCTCACAAGCATGCACTTCACAGAAGCCTGTTTCAAGGAGTTTACTTGTTTCTGGTTCAAAGGGTGCTTCAGCCCAGAGCTTAACCATCCAAGTATGAGGCTGTTTCCTGTTTTCTCTTCTTGAATTATTTCGTGTAATCCCAAGATAATGCTAAGAAGATTTCAATACTAACCTGGAGGTGACTTGCCACATTGTGTCTTGTCAAACCATCCACCTTCATTAACTCTAGAATTCGAGAAGGGATGGCTTGGTCGACCCCCAGTTGCTCAACTGCTTGCACAAACCGTTTGTGCAGTTCAGGAGTCCAGTCGACCTGAAAAAAAAAAAAAAAAAAAAAAAAAAAAAAAAAAAAAGAGACCAATAATTTAAACAAATATTATCAAAATTATCTTTCTCAAAAGCTTTTCAAAATTAAGACCACAGCAGGAAAACTTGGTCAGATAAGATGCGGATTACAGAGTCAAGCAATGGTCTACACTGTTGAATTCATAAATCCAGTTTAACCTTCATTAGGAATTAAATTAAACTACCTTTATCTTTCTCTTGTTTACTCTGGTCCCACAAAAAGAAGGAAGGTTTGATGTCTTTTCCTCAATTCCAGAATCCGCTATCTTGTCTTTGTCATTCTGATGAGAAGATATAGTGGTTCCAGTCTTAGAACCATCAGGTGAGTAATCCTCCTCTTTGATCCCAGCACCTCTGGCGCCTGGTTCTAAATCAACTTTAATAGTAGTTTCCTCAGCTGGATTTCTGTAAGTAATGTCGACAGATTTCGATTCTGCTTCTTGATCCCCAGACTCTTTCTCCATTGCGCAGTTAGCCTGGTCTTGATGGTCACCATCGTCTACAGATCTTCCCCCCTGTTTCAATTGTGGGGTTGAAGGTGCTGGAAACCTATCACTAGCTGCTGAGTGGTCATGGTTATGCTTGAGGTCCTGGCCTTCGCTTTCCATTTGCAACAGATTTTCACTCTCTGAGTTCATGGTTTCCACTTGGAGCTGAAGCCTGGAAACTATGTTATCTTTGATGGGCTTCAGTGATTTGGAAACGCATGTTCCCCCTGCATTCAAGGCCTGTTCAGGACTAGTCATCTCAGAAATTTTTCATTTCCAGTTCATAGCATTAGAACTCAATTATATTTCCAAATCAGTAAAATCCAAAACACCCAAACCAAGAATTAAATGATTCAGTGGTTATGGCACACTTATGAACAACATGCTGCCAAATGTTCTTCAATTTGTCTTCAGATAATGGCTTCTGAAGGAACTCTGCTGCACCATGCTGAATTTTGTGCAATTCAAAATATAAATGAGAAAAGACTCCATTTTCAAGCTCAATTATAAGCATCTATAAATAGTGCGCGTGAGGACAGCTTCCGTATTTATATATGTGAATGGAACTACTGCACTTTCACACGTGTGCCTGTGAGTTGAGAGGACAGATTAGAAAAACTTACTGCAATGCACTTCATCATAGTGCTTAAGCAATGGATATTTGACGTCACTGCAACAGAAAATTTTATGTCATATTAGCAGCTGTGAGTGAATTAAGATTTTGAATGCTCGAGTTCTGAAGACAAAAAAAAATGGTGCCAACTCTAAAATAAACCAATTATCACAGTAAGACTTTAACTTTAATGTGAAAATTCAAAGTTTATTGAATCTAACTTGGAAGGGTAAGAGATGAACACACTTACTGATGGTGGGTAGGTCCCTGGCACTCTCGAGAAACCTGAAACTCCCATGGTTATCGCCTGTGCTGACCTGTAACCCCAGATGTGTTTCAAGATGGGCTCACCATTGAGCGATGTAATGTAATTATGCATTTAATTAGCCAATTGATAAGTTGCAAATTTGTCCAAAATTAAATCTCCTTACCTCCACTATGGCAACATGGAAGCACTCGGTTTTGTTTGAAATTGCTTTCAATGCTTCATTCTCATTGCAGAATGTGAAAACTGCAAACAACATGGATAGTGTCATCATTAAGAAAGGAAAACAGATCAGGTAGTAAAAGAAGCCTACTTCCACCCTCTTTCCAACTCAGTCAACGGGCTTCATTCAATCTATGCCTCCGAAGGTTAAAACAAATATGAGTAATTGGAAATGGACAAACATTCAGAATTTATCCAAAGGGGAAAAAAGAATAACATTTTGAGAATTTTAAGAGAGGACAGCAATTAAGAAAATGAAGAAAAAAAGGGACTAAAATTCTGAGGACTGTTAAGAGAGAACAACAGCAAAGAAAATAAAACAGAGATGACAGAGAAGAACTAAGAAATTAGATACACGGGTGACAGATATTTACTCCAAAATGATTATAGTTCTGTCGATTTTGTTCACAGTATATGTGCATCAAAATTGACCCCCTATTTTATCAGTCAAAGTTATAGGATTCGGCAAATTGAACATAATACAGATACAAAAGCAGTTATTATTGAATAAGTATATATATGTAGACAAGTTATAATTACCTGCTCACAAAAATAGGAATTAAATTCCTGATAGCCAACAAAAGAAATGTCTTTCAGAAAAAATTGACAAGTTTATCCTCTCAACCTTCAATCCAGAAATCTACTTATGGACACTTCTGGGCATAAAAAGGAGTATAAAGTCCTATTAAGCTAAAAATGATAAGTTCTGTTCTAATTCAAAAATATTTGCTAAAACTGTGACTTCTGCAAAGAATCAAACACGGGCTATCTAATGCCATGAAGAGCACGACATTCAATTACAAATCCAAGCACCAATGATGACCAGAAAAGTTAAGTGAGACAGGAAAAAGGAGGAGGAGAAATTCCGAGTTCCAAACAAGGGCAATTAACATTGTTCATCGGAAGATAGAAATAGAAGGGGAATTCGGAAGGTCACTAACCAATGTAGTCCATTTTCTGAAGTCTGGATTTTATCTCAGCAGCCGAGTCACTGTCGTCGTCAAGGAGAAGAACCCTGAGGCCTTTAGGAAAATCCTTCCAGCCCAGTTGATCATCTGCAGTGCAAACCATAGTTGACTTCGCATTCCTTCAGGCCATCTAGGAGTGTGGGAGATCATTACTTGCCAACATACTGTTCTAATACTGCAAGACCGAGATCACATAATTCCTGCATAACCCAAATGAGAAAATCACAAATGTATAAATCAGAGATAATGACCATGATAATCTACTGAAGAAAATTTAAAAAAACTCAGAGAACTTCAATCCTATTTCTTGGAAACAGAAAAAACCTCGAGATTGTGATGCTAAGTGGACAGTTCATGTCTTTCACTGTTCTTCAGGATCCATATGAAGAACCCATTTAAGAAAAGAAGTAGAACCAGAAGCCCAAAAGTCCTATAGGCAAAAGGAGATTCTACAAATAAATAATTTGGAGGAAATTCATTTAAAGTCTCGAGACGAAAACACAAGAAACAGACAAAAAATGAAAATCCCAAATATTATAAACTCGGTGGGAAACTCAAACAGCAGCCAAAGAAAAGTCCTCCAGAGCTCATGAATGGAAGTTAAGCAGAAAGTTGAAATCAAATGCTAAAACCCCAACTTGAAAAAACCAGTGTTGATTGACTTTGAAAGAGTAAAATGCCAGCAATAATAAGGGGAGAGAAAAAAAAATCTCTTTGTACACGTCAGAAAAAATATCTCCTGAAGAATTGTATACTCATTTATACCATTGAAGAAAAAACAGAAAAATTTCCGTAAGGAATTTTTAAATCGAACCGAAACTCTAGACAAAGGATCTCATACTCTAGATAAGACAAGAATGAAAATATCACTAAGTAGAGAGAGACAATAGAAATATAATCAATAGGGGTGTCAATTCCTAGATCGAATCGGTAAAATCGGCCGGATCGAATCGATAACAATACGGATCGAATCGAACTAGAGCCTTATTGGTTTGGTTCGGTTTCAAGTATTACAACCTCAAAACCAAACCGAATCGTACCAAAAACCGGATGAACCCGAAACCAAACCGAAACTAGCTCAAAACCCGGACCGAAACCGAAACCAAACAGGTAAGAAACCGAAACACTCCAAAATTCATTAAAAAAATCAAAATTTACATAGTTTTGTATACATTTGTATGGAAAGTCAAGTCCAAACTAGACAAAAAACCCAAAATCAACCCGGTTACAAATCGATTTAAGAAACCGAAGACAAACCAAAACCAAACCGCACCAAAACCGAAACCAAATCTAAACCAGAATTTCCTTATTGGTTCGGTTTCGGTTTCAACTTTCCCACACCGAAACTGACTCAACCCGGACCGAAACCGAGCCGGACCGACCGATTGACACCCCTAATAATCAATGACCCATCAACCTCATAAGACTAATAAAAAGGGAAAATTACATGATTACTCACTTCTGGGTTTCTCTTTACAAAATTACCCATCAAAAGTCTCAGTTAATAAAAATACTCAAAATTAGGTTTCCCTTTACAAAATTACCCATTTAAAGTTTAAGTTAACAAAAATACCCAAAATTGAGTTTGGGTTTACAAAACTATCCACTCAAAGTTTTAGTAATAAAAAAAGGGAAAATTACATGATTACCTACTTTTGGGTTTCTCTTTACAAAATTACCCACCAAAAGTTTCAGTTAACAAAATTACGCAAAATTAGGTTTCTATTTATAAAATTACCCAGTTAAAGTTTAAGTTAACAAAAATACCCAAAATTGAGCTTGGGTTTACAAAACTACCTACTCAAAGTTTTAGTAATAAAAAAGTACATGCTTTTATGTGGAAGATGAAGAATCACTATTTTGGGTAGTTTTGTAAACCCAAACCTGATTTTGGGTATTTTTGTTAACTGAAACTTTGTCTAGGTAGTTTGTAAACCCCAACCTAATTTTGGGTATTTTTGTTAACCAAAACTTTTTGTGGGTAATTTTGTAAAAGGAAACCCAAAAGTGGGTAATCATGTAATTTTCCATAAAAAAAATACATGATTATATGTGAAAAATAAAGAATCACTATTTTGGGTAGTTTTGTAAACTCAAACCTGATTTAGGGTATTTTTGTTAACTAAAACTTTGAGTGGGTAGTTTTGTAAACCCAAACCTAATTTTGGGTATTTTTGTTAACCAAAATTTTTTGTGGGTAATTTTGTATAGGAAAACCCAAAAGTGGGTAATCATGTAATTTTTCCTAACAAAAATCCTGATTAAATCATAGAAATAGAGCCCTTTTTTTTTTTGTTGGTAGGGATAGAAATAGAGTCATTAGAAACATATATAAATGTAGTAACAGCATTCATACCTTTAGAATGAGGAAGACCCATCAGGCTCTTCAATGCTTTAGTCGTATTCCTCAGTTGTAAATAGAGAGAGAGAGAGAGAGAGAGAGGGGTTAGTGCGGTTCTAGCGGTGTGTATGTACAGTAGCTATCGGTAGCTCTAAACCACAGAATATGCGAAGGTTCCCCCGAAAAAATCTAAAATAGTTGTAACTCCTACACCATAATTATATCCTTAAATAGCCAAATTACCATTCTAAATTCTAATTATGACAATGATAACACCCATATTCTCTCTTTCTGCCAAGCCTTTTCTCTTCGTCAAATGGTCCAAAGTGAATTACCTTTCAGAAAAACAAAAAGGAAAAAGATTCACTTTTCCATCTTAACATGGAAGAAGAGCTTCGCCATAGCTTTTGAAATTAATCTGATTCAGTGCTCTAGCCCAACCAACAAATGATAGAAATTGGATATACCAATGTGGTTCATATTAAACATCCCCCCCTCCCCCCCTTTTCCCCCAAAGAAAAATCTTTAATATAAACATATTGCACCATTAGGGGCAGGGTGGTGTTACTTATTTGATCTACATCAGTTTGAAGGTTGGAACAGTTGATCTAACAAATAATATTGGGTGATTTACATTAACCTCTCCTGTCGTTTGCTCAAATTATATAATTTCTCTAAAAATTAAAAAATTACATTTAAATCCAAAAACTTAATACCATTAGGGATGTTAGTTTTAAAATTTAAAAGACAAAATTACCCCTAACATTTTATATACCTATAACACCACTCATATCTCTTACCAACACCCATCACAAACCCAAGGAGTGACTGTGATCTGCTCGGGGTCCTGAATTGCCGCCTCGTTGACGCCCTCATCCAACAACCTCTGTCTCAACATCTCTCTGGAGAAGACAACATTCTCCATAGGAGCCATTAACTCGCTGTTCAACATCCTTGGAAACATATCCTTCACAGCCTGCCATGCTTCCATCCAATAAGTTCGATCCTCCCTCGTCTCGGCCCTCAAATGCAGCCTTGTCGTGCCAATAAAGATTGAGAATCTCTTGTCATCCGATTTGCTCTTGCGGATCGACCATATCTGAAGAAAAATCAACAGAATTACAATTGGCAATTTTAATCTCTGATTAAAGTCAAAATAGAACAGAAAGAAAGATCTTGAGGTGAATTTCACCGAATGGCTTCTGGCGGAGTTGTGATTGGCCATTCTTGCGGCGACTGATCCGACGGAGCGATTCATCTCCAATGATCTTCGATCCTTTCTTGGTTTCTTGAGTGACGACGATCATGTCGAGTCCATGGATCTTGTAATAAGACAAAACACCATCCTGAAGAACAAACCACTGTGGCCTCCAACCTTTACTATAATTCACCCACTTATAAAGAATTCCACAGATGCCGTTCCCAACTATGTCGTTGATCTTCACACAATCTCTGCGATCGATCGACAACAGTTGTGGATCGTGCAACGACGACAACCTCGACAACAACTCCATCGATGGCGGACCACCAGACCTCATACTCAAGCGCAAGCTGCCAAAATCGCCACCCCCGTTATTGAATTTATTATAACTGTTGGTGCGAAGCCCGCCATTGAAATTGTGGCTATTGCTACTGCTAAGATTGACAGGAGATTCACGGCGGCTATTCGTGGAATCAGATCTGGGTGTGGCGTTCGTCGATGGTGGTGGATGAGAAGGCATGTCAACAAACTCTGTAAATGAAGACGACGAAGCCGATGACGGCGCCGCCGGATTCCATTCCGAAACCATGGAGACTCAGCAGAAGGGATGCATTAGTTCTGACTACAAAAGTGAAAATGATTCAGATAATGGCGGATTAACAAATGAAATTCCATTGAGGATCACCAGAATCCATGACCGGTGGTGGTAGAGGTTCGGAGAAGAAACTTAATTTTTGCTTTCAGAGGCTATAATTGGAAGAGAAGAAAAGAAAGCCAAAGCCACCTCAACTGATTAGAGATTACACAGAATAGAGGGCAGATGTATCACCGTCGCCAGTCGTCCGTCGCCCGTCGCCTGAGAAGAAACCAATTTCGGAAAACGACTTCGGCAGAGATGACTTCGCCTGCAGAGACTTCGTCGAAGAGAGGTACAAGCGCCTGAGAGCTCCAAAGAACCCTGCAAACAAGTGAGGTCGGGATGCTGAACACAAAAGGGCAAAATGGGATTTTCAATAAAATTTTATTCACTTGACAGAATGACCCTACAAAAATGCTAACGGTGTCAAGTTTTTGGGTTTAAATGTAATTTTCTGATTTTCAAGGGGGATTATGTAATTTAAGTAAATGATAGGGGAGGTTGATGTAAATCACCCAATAATATTAGCCAATCTTCCATTCATCTAGGGCAACTTATAAAAAAATAGATCATTTAGTTAAAGTGGTCACCGGATGAGGTTTGGAAGATAAATTGTTGTTTTTTTGTTTTTACTAGTAGTGAACATGCCAGTAATAAATTGAGAATATTGAATTTATCTCATTTGCTTAACATTTGAATGAAGCAATCACATATTGGAAAGCTTGAAACATGAATAGAATCATGAACACTTGTGGGATTGAGTTGTGCCACTAGTCACTCTTTTTAAGATCGTAATCACCCTTATGGTGCAATACGCGTTTTGGTGAATTATCCTCCAAAATGAAAACAACCACTTAGGCCTTCTAGTAGTTGTTGCATTCACTTACTAAACCATATTAGGACACTCTCAAGTTATACTTAGCAATAGGCCGAAACCAAAGAGAGTAAACAGAAAGTATGAAAGAAGTAATAAAATACTTAGAATCATTCTCTTACATAGAAGAGATTCCCTTAGTTTACAGCCAATAAAAAAAAGATGACCCTTGGAAACATCTGTCCAAAGAAGCCCGAAAAGATGTCTCCCAAAAAAGAAGACACAAAAAACTAGTAGCTACTAGCGACCATAGCATTCTGAATGACACACAACGAAAGATCGTCGATGTTGATAATATGTCGAACGATGCGCATTTGACGTCAAAAAAATCGCATTCAACATTGGACAGCATATAGTGTAAGTTCGCAAGGTTCCTCAAAAAACATGACTTTGAATACATTTTAGCAACATCTAACAACAAATCACCAATGTCAGAAGAAACGAATCCAATAGTAAAAAATACCTATCCAATGTTGGTTAAAGAAAAATTGGATATATGTTCGGTCCGAAGCAAAAAGAAATTTCACACACACCAAAGCTTTGACATGACCTAACTCGTGCGTAAGAGAACAAGTCCCCCCAACCCCCCCCCCCCACCCCACCCCACCCCACCCCACCCCACCCTTCACCCTTCACCCTTCACCCTTCACCATACCACACCATAGATAAGAGAGCATAATGAATTTTTCTTCGAAGAAAACCTGAACTTTCCATTATACAATATAAGTTTCATTTTATTTCTATTCCATAGCAGAGTGAGACTAAACAATGCTCACTACTTTGTTTTACTAAAAGCAACAGTCGATGGTTTAAACCTTAAAGTAGATAAAAACATGAAAAGCAGAAGCAATATTTTACTTTGTTTTTCTTTTGTAAATTGATTTAATACAACAAAGTATCATCAATTTTCTTCACAGTGACTATATTGTCCTAACCAAATGGTTCACCTATCAAATATAAAAATTTTAATTCTTAACTGAAATGAGGTTAAAATTTAATGCTTAACAGAGATGGGAATTCTACTAATGCTTGGGTTTTGGTTTGTCAGTCTTCATGTGGCTACCCACCCCATTCCAATCCAATCCAATCCAACCCAATCCGAGTTGTTGAACACTTGAACATAAGACTAGGACAGGCCAAATTAGATTGATCGGTCATGTACGACTGTTCCATATATGGATAGGCTTTGAGGATACATCACTATCACTGGAGTTGAGTTGGTCACAGCCCATTTGGGAACTTTTTACCAACTTGGACTAGTAATTGGTAATGTAAGGTAGCATCTTTGAATTGTCAAACATGCTCTCACCACCACAAAGAGAAGCCAAAAGACAACACCTCAGCTCCCAAATCCCAAGTGGTCAATGCCTCAAAGCTTATCATCTATATACACTCCCTCAACTTGATTGATCCTTAATAAATAAATAAATAAATAAAATTGATTAATCCATTCCACTAATTAAGCTTGCCACATAGGAAGACTATAGATGTGAAACTGTGTTTTCCAAGCCGGGTTTATTACGGATTCAGATCTTCTCCACAAGCATGCATTTGACTGTTGAGAACTCCTTAGAATGTGTGTGTAAGTGTTGAGATGTGTACCTGAAATCTTCTAACCGTTGGATGTGATTAAACAACCAATGCCACTAAAGAGAATTAGAATCCATTTATTGCCAAGTTGGTTACTTTGGGCCCAACTCATTTAGCCTTACTAAAGTTGCTATGTAATGTCAAAAAAATTTAAGAAGGTTTTTTGTGTATTTTAGGATTTGGTCCTTTAATAATTATTAAGAGAATCAATTAAGTTAAGGAGATAGGATTGGCTTCTTCTATTTATTTATTTTTAATAATATGAATGGGGATCTGATTCTGGTAGTTAGTTGTTTATTTTGGTAGAATGGTAGTTAGTAATTAAGCATTTAAATTAATTGGGATTGGGCTCTGTGACCACCTAAACAATAACGTCTTTTTTTTTTGGTAATGACCTAAACAATAACTTCAATTATTAAAGAGCAAAGGTGTGCGGACTTACACGTCATGCTCAGGCAGAACCATAGTTATTAAATTCGCCGAATTATTCATGAATAATTCGTGCGAACAGAATTTTTTCCGAATGAAATGAAAAATTCTGACGGAATCCGAATTAAAAATAAAATTCGGTAAAAATCACGATTTTTTCTAATTGGATTTAAAAACGCAAATATATCGGGTCGAACTGATTTAAACCGAATTATTCGGTTCAAACACACTTTAAAAAAAGAAAAAGTCGGATAACAAAGCCCAAAACCGAATAGGATTTGTTTTTTCTCATCTTCTTCTTCATTCTCCCAAAATCTCCCAAAATTTCCACTTCTTCGTTCTGCTTCTCCCCCAAATTTCCGCCGCTTTGTTTTCCAATCTATTTCTCATAACTTCATCGTGAGTTCATGAAATCGTGACTCGTGAGGCCAGGGGTGCCGATTGTTTATGCTGGCTTCTCCCCCAAATTTTCGCCGCTCCATTTCCCAATCTATTTCTCATAACTTCATCGTGAGTTTGTGACTCGTGAGGCTAGGAGTGCCAATTGTTTATGCTGGGTTTGGCGCTTTGATGCTTACGACTTGCATCAGTTTCTTGTTTCATTCACAGGTGAAATACTTGTGTTCTGATAATGGGTTCTTGTTGCAGATTATTAAGGACTTTGATGATCTATCTGGCTTCTAAATTTCTGATTACATTTTTATGTTCCGTTGCCCTCCCAACCCCACCTTTCCCTAAAGATTTGGGCCTTGCAAGATGGAACAAATGTGGTTATTGGTGGAAAGAGTCCTGAGACAGAGGATTTAAGGTTTTGGGACAGATTCATCCGAAGCCATGGCAATGTGAGCTCGGGAGCACTAAAGGAGGTTGCTCGATCGTGAGGTTGGTCGGCGGTTTCTTCAGAGGTTGGTTGGTGGTTTCTTCAGAGGTTTCTCTTCTCTCTTGTCCCTTCTGTGATACTCCGGTAGTCGTGACTCGTGACTCCGGTCACTTAGACTTGAGTCTCTTGACTCTTTTCTGCTGGTTGCAAGTATGTGTTCTTCAATTTTTTTTTTCATGAGTGTTTTGTTCAAGCTGTGAAATCTGAAATGTGTTCTTCAGTTCTTTAAATATGTGCTTTTTCTTTAGTATTTGTTTTTCGTAGACCAATCCATATTCATTTATATTCTTTATAAACTATGAGGCTGTGAGTAATCATTTTCAGTGCTTGGTTATGCTGGGCTCAAATACAACTTCATGATTGCAGTACTATGTTTGCAATTGCTTGTACTCTGCATTTTATGACTGTACTATTCAATAATATCAAGAAACACTATAATTTATCTAGTTTCATTTTGTGGTTCTTATTCAACAATTGCAATAGCGATGTAGTAGCTACAATGTGTGAAAACCTGAACAAATGGTTCCTATTATAACTGGTGGATCCATGCAATAAAATATTTTCCCTCTCATGGCTCAAATTCAGCTAGTTAGATACTCTCATATTGAATCTAAACATCATTCCATAGACTCTAATCAGTTGATGGATCCTAGCTTATGAGGTTATTTGTTTGATAATAGTTTTAAGTGTTGATTGGTTACAATTTCAGGCTTTTGTTCTCTATATAGTCTTATGCATGCTAATGAAACTATGGTAAGGTCTTCTTGTTTGATTCAGAAAATGATCATGAGGTGTAAATGACCAATGCTATTGTAAAAGGCTATGCATGTTAGTAATGTATTATCCAGAGGCTATTTGCTTGATTCTTTAATTATCCAGAGGCTATTTGCTTATGTAATGTAATTATTAATATGATATATTTGTTTGTTTATATGAAATGATTTATGTTGTTTTTTTTTTTTTTTTTTTGTGTTTCAACTTTTAACAAATAGAAAAAATGGGAAGACAAAAAGATAAGTTTTGGCAACATGCTGAGCAACTTGATAGTTCACATTTCAAATGCAAATTTTGTGAAAAACAAGTTTTTGGAGGGGTCACTCGACTCAAGTATCATTTAGCTAAGGTTAGTGGTCATGATGTTGCCTCTTGTGAGAAAGTATCAGATGATGTCCAAGCAGAAGCTCTTCTTGCTATTAATTCTGAATCAAGTAGTAAAAAGCGGAAGAGTTGCACCAGTGGTGAGAGTATAGTTGGTTCTTCTCCTTTGACTCCTTTAACTATAACTAGTCAAAGGCAGTCCACAATGGAGGAAATGATCCCTAAGATGGACAAACCAACTTGGGAGAAATCTCTTCGTGACCTTTTTATTAAAAATAACATTTCTTTCAATGTTTTTCAATCTGATGCTTTCATCAATTTTGTGAAGTGCACAGCCCGTTATGGTCCTAGTGTTTCTATTCCAAGTTATGAACCCTTCGTGGAAGAATAATTCCTGAAGCAAGAAAGGACCTTGAAAAATATGCTGAAGAAGTAAAATTTTCTTAGAAGCAAACTGGTTGCACATTCATGTCTGATTCATGGACTGACTTGAAGAAGCGGTCTTTTTTTAATTTGATTGCTTATTCCCTGGGCGGTGCTCTCTTTTTGAAGTCAGAGGAGTGTTCTCATGCTAGATTGACTGCTTCTTATATAGTTGATATTCTTGACAGAGAGATTCAAAGTATTGGCCCAAATTTAGTGGTTCAGCTAATTCCAGACAATGCATCCAATTATTCAAGTGCACTTGATATGCTTACTGAAAAGTATTGTTGGTTGTTTAAGACTCGATGTGCGGCCCATGGTATCAATCTAATGTTGAAGGATATCTCTGAAAAGGTTTTTTGGGTTCAAGAAATTTTTGATGAGACGAAAAGAATTATTGACTACTTGTACAAGTCAATAATTGTCTTACAGTTGATGAGGAGTTTCACAAACAAGGATCTAAAATATCCTTGCAAAACTAGATTTGCTTCAAACTTTTTAATGCTTCAGTCAATTGTTGAAGTGGAAGAGAAGCTTATACTCCTAGTTGCATCAGCTGAGTGGAGGAGTCTAAGAAATTCGAGATCTTTTGAAGCAGATTGAGTAGTGGATACTATTCAAAGGGAGTCATTTTGGAATGATTCAAAAGAGATTTTGAGATTTATGGAACCAATCATTCGAGTTCTCCATTTGGTTGATGGTGATGGGGCTACATCAGGGTATTTGTATAAAACAATAGAAAGAGCAAGAGAGGAATTGGAGAAGCTTTATGAGGAAGACTATCGGTATGACCAAATTTTGAAAATCTTTGATAATAGAAGAGATGAAAATATTTTAGGTATCATTCACTATGCAGCTGCTATTTTCAACCCCACTTATTTTTTTAGTGAAAGATTAAAAAAGATTCCTCAATTAAAAGATGCAACAGATTTCATTGGTGAGATAGTGGTTCCACAAGATGAGAGGAGAGAATATTATGGACAGCTGGCAATATACCACATGAAGTCTACCACTATTTTTACTCCCAGTGCCAAGATGATGATGGAAACTAGTCATCCTCGTAAGTGTAATAATTACTTTCTTTTTAAAAATTTTAGTTTATTGTTTCTTATGTAAAAATTACTTGTCCTTTAAAATTGTTTATTTATATATATATATATATATTTTGCCAATGACAGGGGTTTGGTGGTATATACAAGGTGATGCTATTCCTATCTTACATAAGTATGCCATTCGAATATTGAGCCAATCATGTAGTTCTTCGTCTTGTGAGAGAAATTGGAGTGCCTGGGATGCAGCACAAACAAAAAAGAGGAATAGATTGTCAGCAGCGATGTTAGATGATTTAGTCTATGTGAAAATGAATTCGTTGATGATGGAAAAGAGGGGTGAACTTGAACAAAAAAACATGTTACCTATTAATCTTGACAATATTAGTGTCAATGATTTTGATCAGAGCATTGATGACGTTGATAAAGAGCTACAGAGATTGTTGGATGATGTGGATGATAGCATTGCTGAAGACTTGCTATTTGGTGCAAGTGCTAGTTTTACTAAGAGCGAGACTCAACCCCCAGATAGTATATAATGATTTAGTTGAGTACTTAAGTTATGGTGATGTAATAGCTATTGTTATGCTTTTGTGGATGTTTTGCTTTATTTAGAATAATTTTTCCTTTTAAGCATGGATGATGGAATTAGGTGAGTCATGGACTCATGGATTGAATGATGTGATTTTGAACTTTTATGTTCCTACAGGATAATTGGTAGAAGCATTAAAACATGCATTAGAAATTGAATTACTGTAACCATTGCTTCCATCACTCAATGACAACATTTTCCTAGTTTTTTTACTATATTGTATATTTGAACTATAATATTTTTCTCTTTTTAGGTGTACATATCAAGTTAATTACTTAATAAATAAAATAGATTCAATAAATTATAAAAATAACATCCGAATTTTTTGCCCGACTTTTATTTTTGTACTAGAATAATTCCTGAATCCGAATCCGATTTTTATTTTATCCGCTTTTTTGACCATTTTTTTTACCGAACCCTTAAATTAACCAATTGAATTATTCCGAATAATTCTTCAGTCGAATAATTCCCGAATCTAAATTTACTAACTATGGGCAGAACCGGCAAAAAGTTGAACGAGGTGAGTCATGTGGGGCTCAGGTGACTTGTCACGGGGAAAATGAATAGGATGGTTAGGGGTGACGGATAAAAATTCTCTGCAATACCCCTACAGAATGTGACACCTGGCGGTGCTGACATGGACGGCCCAAATGAAGAGGGAGAAGCGGATGTTATTTAGATCATTTTATATTCGATTAAACCGGATCGAACCGAGAGATGACCCAACCAAACCAACCCATACAGAGGTATTTTGAATTTTAAAATCATGAAACCCTAGCTTCTCTTCTCTCCTCCGTTAGATCCTCTTCTTCTCTCTTTAACGCTCTTTCAAATTTCAAACCTGCAACTAAATATTTTCTTCTTCACTGTTAAATCTTGTTCTTCTCTCTTCACTCTCTGTTAAACCCTAAATCTTTTCTTATTGTGTAGACTAGTCATCCACGAGTGCCATTGCATGCATTGATGTGAGGATTATGAAATTTACTTATGACGTGACATGTCGATATCTTTAATTGTTAAATGTCTATTCTTACTTTGTGATATGAGATAGATGACCTTAAATTGTTGAATGTGATGCTCTGCTAGACTAGATGTCGTAGTCAGCTTGGATACGAATGCATTGGTGGCCCGTGAAATAGGACGTGGCGGTATTATGTAGTCGTACTATCTCACATAGGAGCATATGGTTAGGAATGACATATCCTTGTACTACGACCCTTCCTAGTAAGGGTTTAGGTGTTGGGTATATCATTAGGGGGAAGCCCGAGATTGTGTCCTAACGGTGGCAGTTAGAAGTACGCCCGACTGATCATTAGGACTGCCAACAACTTTGGTGATATAACAAGAGGGTCAATCGTACTACTTTTAATTTATTGCAGGGCAAGACCCATTTTACTTTAATGTCGTTGAGAAACAACAATTTAATTTAATGTCCTGAGAAACAGTAATTTACTTTAATGTCGCTGAGGAACAGCAATTTACTTTTTTGGTACCCACGGTTGGCCTTCTCCGATAACCCTATGGGCGTATCGCACTGTAATTACAAATAGCACATAACTTATGACATAGAATTGTTGTCTAGGTGGACTAAGATAATAAAATGAACTGCACGCATATAGGTTCATTTGTATTGCGTATACTTGTGTGGACTTTCTTTTCATTTACTGGGCTAGTGAGCTCATCCCACGTGCACACCATTTTTAGTTAATCTTACAGGTTATCCAGCCAAAGAGCTAGAGCTGGGACCGACCGTGGAGTTTTCAGTCGAGGACTGGTGGGTCCCTGAAGATCTTGGGCACTGGACCTAGTGCCAGGAGAGAATTGTGTTGTGGGACAGCAACACGGATACCATACATGGATTCTTTTTTGTTATTCTTGAAATGATAACTTTTTTGTGTTCTGGATATTTAAATAGTAATTCTTGTGTATATATTACACCTACGGGCCCATATGTATACATATTATGTATTACAATTTAAGTATCAAGAGTATTGGAGTATTTACAGGTATGTATATGTAAGACTTCCGATGAATTACAAGATTTACTTGACTTAGTGTGTGTGTGTATGCTGTGCTGTGATTACTGTATCAGATGATCCTGGTAGGTTTTGGGTTTACAGGTGTTAACTCGGTCACTAGTCCAGTTTTGTATGGAATGGGGTGTGACAATCGGTAGTATCAGAGTGCGATGCTCTACCGACACATAGCATATAAGTTAGATCTCATAGAGTCTTATAATAGGACCCTGGGATTGGGTAAACATAAAATATTTAAAGGAATAAAATCTGTAATAAGATAAAAAAGTCTAAATACTTGCATTCCATGGCATGTATGGGAGTAGAACATAGATAGATTAACAAAGGATCAATGGGTCTATTCCATAAACTATTAACTTAAAATTTAATAAAAAATTTGGCAGCATAACGGCACTATATTAAAATTCCAAAAATTTTTATAGACCACCTGATAAACAACATACATAGAGATAATTATAAAATGGGATGACACACACTGTCACCGTCAAACCACAACAGGATAATTAAATAAATAAACTAAACCAAAAGACATAAACGTCCACAAAATACCATCAAGTACTAAACCATAAAAATGCATCAAGAATATACAACCACAAGTTATCAAAATCACCATAATGAAGGATAGTAAAGAAGAAAGGTAGAGGAGGATCTGCCGCTTCATTGGTCGTCCTTGGGCATAGTGGACGAACTTCCTCGTTTAGGCCGGGCTTGCAATGTAATTGGGAGTCAAAAAAGTCTAGTCGATCGGTTATCAAGACTAGCTCCCTTTTCACGCGGCGGAAGTTAGCAGTGATGCCCTTGAAAAATTTATCCAAGTCCTCTGTGAGGGTCTGAAACTTAGCCTCGATTCTTCCCAGTCTATGTTGTATCGTCAACTCCTGGGCGACACTCTCCTCTACCTACTCAGAAATCCTATCTTGCCCTTCCTTCAGGGCACCAATGTTGTCCATCAACTTCTGAAAAACCAAAAGCCCCACCTGTAGGTGGTGGAGCTCTAAAATGTGGATCAACTGCCCTAGACTCTAAGGGCTCCTCCTTGAGGATATCCTCCTCGTCAATCTCCTCCTTATCTGGATGAGAGAAATAATCCTCATCCTCCTCGCTCACATACTCTTCCTCTATATCCATCGACCCATGCTCATCAGCCTCCTCTGGTGCCCCCATTGGCACTGGCAACCCCATCCTCTTCAGATTTTCCTCAGTAAACTTAGCCCTTGGGTATTTTCCTTACTTATCTGACAAATCCACCTAGAAATACTCAAACAACTTGATAAGCAACCTGTCATAAGGAAAGCCAGAGTCATTGGGGTGAGCAGTGTGGTATTCCATCGTCTTCATCATAACATAGGGGAGGCAAAGGCGGGAAGCACCCCCTTCTAGGGCCACCGGGAGGCAGTATGCAACGTAAGCTGTCATAAAGCTTACCTAGTTCCTATGACCTGCTCTGGGAAGCAGATTGAACTGGGCCAGGCATACGAAAGCTTGGGCGACTGCATTATAGGCAGTCTCAGACTATGGACATTCCTTATGTCCACATATGGTCTCAAAGATGACCTCATGCATCTTCACGCTCAAACCCTGGCCCACTGCCTTGAACCTTGGAGGGTTATAAAAATAGGTGCCTTCAGCTTATATACCCAAGATGGCTGCCCATAAATCCACTGTCAGAACAGTATCTACTCCCTTCACGAGACTAGTGAGAGAGTACTGCCCATCCCTAAAGGAAGCCTCCAAATTACAATAGAAGTGTCGGACAAGGTTCTCGTAGCATGGATTGTCGGGGTAGAGCATAGGTTCCCAACCCAAGGCTGTGAATCTCTCCAACATCTGATAATCTACAAAGTCTCGGTCACTACCGTCTTTTCCATCGTAACAGGCCCTGTAGAGAAGGTGGACCAGGCAACGACTGCCTCAGTACTATGGCATAAACTCTCATCGTAGTCGGTAGGATCAAAAGAGGGGTTCCTTATGGGACAGGCCCATGATGAAGAAGAACAAGGGGTAGCATTCCTCCCTCGGGAGGTAGTGGTCTTCCTCTTCTTGGAGGAGGAGGCAGTCTCCTTACCCTCTCTAGAAGACATTCTGAAAATACCAAAGGAAATGGGTAAGTACAAGTAAATAAAGATATGAAAAGAATGTGATAGAAGCATTTTAAAAAGGGGGGTGAGATGAACCCTATGAACAATTACATGAATGAGAGAACCTCTTAATGCATGGATAGATACCAAAATGCAAAGAAATTAACGGAATGAACTTGGAAGGAAATGAAAATTTGTGATAAAGACATGGATGAGTGTGAAAATCTACATAATACCCAAATGCAATTGAATGGGAAACAAGGCGCTTGATGATGATAAATGGTTACTATTGAATCAAAGAAAAGGGATGGAAAATCCTAAACATTTGATTGAAGATGGAGGGAAATTTCTATCCCTAAAGTGAGATAATCATGAAGGGAACTTTCTATCCCTAAAATGAAATTATTCAAACTATTTCTCAAGCCATGGACATAGTGGCATTGTTATTCATAAGAGAAAAATGAAGAGATAAAGAAAAACCCCAAATTCCAAATATTTTTAACCATAAAGGGTGTAAATGTGTATCAAAGGAAGGAAAAAAAAAAAAAACCAAGCACACAAATGGAAATGACTACTCCACTAATGGGTGTGTGCAATGAGAGTGAAGAATAACATTTGAATCATCAATTTGAGACAAAGAAAGAGAAATGAGAAGGGGAACCCTAAAACAGAGAAATTAGGTTAAGGATGTGAGATTTCTATTTATAAATCAGTCAATCAAGGCCAACAAACCAAGGAAAGCATAAATGAGCCACATTGTCAAGAAAACAAATATTTTATGGAAGAAATGAAGTATATGGTGAGATTCCAAGTTTCTAAAGGGAGAGAACACTGAAAAACATGATTTCAAAGAGAAAATAGAGAGAAGGAACCTACTTGAGTACTTGAGATGATGAAGAAGGGTTGGAATGCCGATTTTCCGAGTGAGAATCATGAGTTGAAGCGTTAGATAAGGCCCTCAAATCGCCCTAGTCGAGTTTGGAAAGAAGGAGAGAAAGTGGAAAAAAAAGGGTTTTAAAAACCCCTTTTAAATCAGTCTCGGACGAGACCGATGGGCCCCTGCCTAGCCTTGCTCGCCGGTCTTGCCTACCGATTTGAGTACCAAGGCCCCAAATTGGCCTGGGTTGGAGATTTTTAGTATTTTGTGCCTTCTAGGCTCCAATTAAATACCAATAGGGGTGTTTTGCGGCATAGTTAACCATTGTTGCGAGACCAAACTATGCATTGATAATTAATGTGGGCATGTTTGGATATGTGGTGTGGTGCATTGATGTAGCCTGTGATATGAAATGCATTGATTGTGAATATATATACAAATGTTGTGGCACTCAATCAATGCTTATGTTTTGGAATAATCCAGGCATAGAACACCATGGTACACACCAGATCAAGTGGTCGTGCCCATGGTACCTCTCATGGTCCGCCACCCATTTCCCGTGGTCCTCGGCCCGTGGGGAAAACCTCACATCCACCACCTCAAATGGATCATGATCCGAAGGAAGTTCTGGGTAACCCACCTGCGAACGACCACATGTCATCACTCCTGATGATGTGGCAACCCTTATATAACAGTCGTTGGGGGCTTTCCCGTAGCAATTGTTTCAGTAGCAACAAACCTTTATGGCTGCTATGCAACAATACTTGACCCCTACTCTATAGGGTCAACCTCCTAGAGGAGTTACTCCTCAGGACCCTCCAGTGGGGTCAAGAGTTGGAGTACAACATGGAGGAACTCCGCCTAAGGTTACACGTTAAGATCAACTAGGAGGTACCCCTCCGGTTCCACCATATGGCACTCTACCATTTATGATGCCTCCACCCTATCCGTACTATCCACCTTATCATCCACCAGCCATTACTATGGCAAAGGTGGTGGAATCTTTTAAGAAGTACATGCCACCCATCTTCACCAAGGTGGGTAATGACTAGTTGGAACCGGGATCGGTGGATCCAAGAGTTGGAGAAAGTGTTTGATATAGTAGAGTGCACAGAGGCACAAAAGCTTATCTATGCAGGGTTGCAACTTAGAAATGAAGCTAATTCTTGGTGGAAAGCTTCCAAGCCTATATTGATGGCAATTCACCCTAAGCCTACTTGGAAACAATTGAAAGAATTTTTCTTGTCAAATTACTATCCCAAAAGCTTCAGAGACCACAAGGAGCGGAGTTTATGGCACTAACTCAAGGAAGCAAAACTGTTTTGGAGTATCAGCAACAATTTGAAAGCTTATTTTATTTTTCTCCTCGCCATATGAGGACGGCTGAGAAAAAAACATAGAAATTTTTGAAGGGGCTAAAGACATCCATTAATATAGTGCTGGAGGTATTGGACTTAACTGAATATGCACAAATTGTGCAAAATGTCAAGATAATGGAAGACATGCAGAAGGGAGAGCCATCCCTTATACTGGGAGTGTGGAAGAAGGAAAACCCATATGCTGATTCGGGTGGCCCGAGTAAGAGCTTTCGTGGATCATACTCCTATGGTTCAACCTATAAACAACCCTACAGGCCTTCAAGTTATTCTTCCCGACCTACTAGTGGGCCGGGCACTACATCATTCCGCATGAACACTAGTGTGGTGCCTACGACTCCGAGACCCCCTCGTCCTTTGGTTGCACCAGGATCAATACAGAGAGCTCTTGCTCCGGTTCAAACATTTCCAAGCCAATGCTATAATTGTCATTCCTACGGACACTTCGCCAAGGATTACCGGTACCCAGCAGCGGCATCTCCTATTCATCCCCCTATGCATAGACTTGCATTGACTCAAGGAAACCAACCTCAGGAAAGTATGTATGCCCTAACAGCTGAAGAGGCTGAAGCTAGTACTGAAGTAGTAGTAGGTACATTTTAATTAAAAGATCTTATGATTACAAATTTGAGTAACTTGTTATACTTATATGCAATGCAATACTAGGCGTCTTATCTATATTAGGTATACTTGCATACATCTTATTCGATTCTGGAGCTTCGTATTCCTTTTTGTCTAAGAGATTTGCTAAGAAGCTTGATGTGCCATTTAAGACCTTAGAATGCAAGCTAATTGTTAGCACGCCTACCGGCATGGTGGAACAGTTGAAAGAAGTGTGTGGGGGCCGTGTTCAGTTGAAATTAATAGAAAGAAACTAGATGCCCAACTTATCAAATTCAACATGCAAAATTTTGATGTCATTTTGGGCATGGATTGGTTGTCAGCTCATCGAGAAAATGTGATGTGTCTTGAGAAACAAGTTAAAGTGTTAGATGATAAAGTAGAAGAGCTTATATATCAAGCTGAAAGGTCAAGACGACCTAGAAAGACTATTATATATGCCTTGTAGGTGATGAAATTATTAGAAGATGGATGTCAGGGCTACCTTGCATTAGTACTGGATGTGGATGCGGAGGTTACTCCGCTAGGAGAATTAGAGGTGTTTAAAGAATTCAAAGAATTCCTTGATATTTTTTCAGATGATCTAACTTAGTTTCCGCCTAACAGAGAGCTGGAGTTTGCCATTGACTTAATTCCTGGAGCTACCCCAGTGTCTAAAGCTCCGTATAGAATGGCACCAGCCAAATTAAAAGAGCTACAAACACAATTGTAAGATTTGTTGAAAAAGGGGTTTATACGCCCAAGTGTCTCACCTTGGGGTGCACCAGTCTTATTTGTCAAGGAAAAGGATGGTAGTTTGCATATGTTCATCGATTACCAGGAATTGAACAAGTTGACCATTAAGAACAGGTATCCGTTGCTGTGCATCGACGATCAATTTGACCAAACTACAAGGTGCTAAAGTGTTTTCAAAGATTGATTTTAGATCGGGTTACTACCAGCTCAAGATTAAGAGCAGTGATATACCAAAAACGTCTTTCAGAACCCAATATGGTCATTATGAATTCTTAGTGTTGTCTTTTGGGCTAACCAATGCACCGACTGCTTTTATGGATTTAATGAATCAGGTATTTCATGATGTCCTTGATAAGTAGGTCATTGTTTTCATTGATGACATCTTGATTTATTTGAAGTTGGAAGAAGGGCATGCAAAACACCTGAGGATGGTGTTACAAAAATTAAGAGAACAACAATTATATGCCAAATTTAGCAAATGTGAGTTTTGGCTCAAGCAAGTAGGATTCCTAGGACACGTGGTGTATGAGAATGGATCGAGGTGGACCCAGTCAAAGTAAAATTTGTAGTAGAGTGGGAAGCACCCAAGAATGTAACATAGATTAGAAGGTTCTTGGGCTTGGCAGGCTACTGTCGGCGCTTTATTGAAAACTTTTCTTGAATTTTGGCACCAATGACCAAGTTGACCAATAAGTGTAAAGTTTGAGTGGTCAGAAGAATGTGAAAATGGATTTCAAGAATTGAAGAAAAGGTTAGTGGCAGCTCCTATATTGACCATTCTAAATGGTACAGGTGGGATGACAGTCTATACCGATGCATCCAAGATAGGGTTGGGTTGCGTTCTCATGCAACACGGCAAGGTGGTGGCATATGCAGCTAGGTAACTCAAGGAGTATGAGAAGAATTACCCCACTTATGATTTAGAGCAGTCATCTTTGCCTTGAAGATCTGGTGTCATATCTATATGGGAAAAATGTGAAATATATAGTGATCACAAAAGCCTTAAGTACTTCTTCACCCAAAGAGATATGAATATGAAGCAGAGAAGATGGCTTGAGCTTATGAAGGATTATAATTATGATATTCAGTATCACCCAGGCAAGGCTAATGTGGTGGCTGACGCTCTAAGTTGAAGGCTCAGGCAGTTTCACTTTCGTACTTAGTTGTCAGTCCATAGCTGATATAAGAGGCGATGCTGATGGATGAAATTCTTCTATATGAAGGAGCAACATTGGAGCTTGAGCATCAACCAGATGATGTTAAACAGTTGACTATATCCTTTTCAGCCTTATAAGTACATCCATCCATCAGACAAGAGGTGATAGCGAAACAATCATTGGATCCTGAGCTGTAGAGGATCATGCTGCAAACTCAAGAGCAGACAATAAATGACCCTGATTTCATAATAGCCAATGATGAGGCATTACTATTTTGGGACCGGTTGTGTGTGCCCGATGACATGGAGATACAAGACAAGATTGTGAAGGAGGCACACAATTCTGAATACTCACTTTATCCTGGAAGCATGAAGATGTACAAAGACCTTAGGCAAAGCTATTGGTGGCCCGTAATGAAGACCACTATTGCCTTGTATGTAGCAAAATGTCTCATGTATCAGAAGGCCAAGGCAGAAAGACACCGACCGTATGGCACTCTTCAACCGCTCCCTGTACCGGAGTGGAAATGGGATAGGATCACCATGGACTTTATGACAGGGCTACCCCACACACCTAAGGGAATGGATGCAATTTGGGTGGTAGTTGACTAGCTTACCAAGACTGCTCATTTTATTCCGATCAAGACAAATTACTCCATAGATAAGTTAGCCCCAACTTTATATGGATAACATAGTCCATTTACATGCAGTACCAGTAAGCATTGTGTCAAATAGAGACTCGAGATTCACATAAAGATTCTAGAAGAGTCTCCAGCAAGCCTTGGAGACACAAGTGAATCTAAGTACCGCTTTCTATCCACAAACCGATGGACAGTCTGAGCGAACTATACAAATACTGGAAGATATGCTCAGGGCCTGTGCAATGGAGATGTATGGCAGTTGGGAAGAATACATACCTCTTATAAAATTTTTTTATAATAGCAGCTATCAAACTACCATTGGGATGGCTCTATATGAGGCATTATATGGCAGAAAATGCAGAACACCCCTACATTGGGATGAAGTAGGTGAGCGATGGATGCTTGGACTAAACATGATACAGATGACCTATGACAAGGTCGACATCATTTAGGAAAGAATTAAGGCAACTCAATCATGCCAAAAGAGCTATGCGGACAACCGCAGGAAGGATATTGAGTTCTAAGGGGGGGAAAAGGTATTCCTCAAAATCTCTCCTACCAAAGGGTTGCATAGATTCCACATGAAGGGCGAGTTAAGTCAGAGGTATACTAGCCCATTTGAGATCTTGGCTCGAGTTGGCTTCATAACTTATATGTTGGCTCTTCCACCTTCTCTCAGCAATGTTCACAATGTGTTCCACGTGTTTATACTGAAGCGGTACATCCATGATCCATCACATGCACTGCCGTGGAACCTGAATATTTAGAAGCTGATATGACCTATAAAGAGTAGCCCACTGAAATCTTAGACCGAAAGATAAAGACTCTTTGCAATCGCTCCATAGCCTTTGTGAAAGTTTGATGGGCCAATCATTCGCTTGAGGAAGCATCTTGGGAAGAAGAAGATGACATTCAAGCCAAGTATCCTCGTCTTTTCAGACAAAAAGGTACTACAATTTTGAGGATGAAATTTTCAAAAAGGGGGGATGGTAAATGTGATACCCTATTTTCTAAACCAGGTATAATTTCTCCGTTGTTTCGATTTGGTCTTGTAGGACCTGAACCCGAGCGAGCCGATTCGAGTACCTTATGGAACATGGTGGCAAGGGTGACTCTGAACTTAGGTTGGCTAAATGAGTTGGAGTTAGTGCCTAGTAAATCCATGACAATCCATGCACTTATATATATCACGAGGCCATGTATGCATAATGAAGGTATGTAGCCATATTTTATACCAAGTACGCTTGTTGATCGATTATCGAGAGTAAAATATATGTTGGGGCCAAGCCCCACTAAAAGTTCCAATGTTTTGACTAAGTTTTGGCTGACTGGTGGGTGGTCATGGATGGGTCAGACCCACCAGTGTGACCTACCACTCTAATCATTAGATATTTTGACCCCACTATAAATAACATTTATTACCTTTCTTTCATCTCATTTAATTGTTTTACATAGTGGGTGAGAAAAGTAAAGAAGAGAGAGAAAAAGAAGAAAGAGAAAGGAGGATTGAAGAAGAAAATGGGAAGGAGGTGATCGTCGTACGTCGCCGGGGTCAAATCTCTTGAATTCGACACCAAATTAGTGACCCTCATCTCGAGATCTACGATTTGAGGTGAGTAAAGTCCATATTCCTTAAACCCTAAGTGAAACCCTTCGATTTGGGTAGCAATCCTTTGGATCTTGTTATGATCTCTTGAGAATGTGAATCTAAGGTTTAATAAAGTTCTATATGTTGTTTATAAAGGATTTAGAGGAAGACTTGCAAGATTTGTGAAGCATTTGTTGATCTCTTAAGTTAAAGAGAAGATTTAAGGTTTTTGAAGTGTTCTTAAGCAAAGAGGTAAGATCCATGCTTAAGACTTTAGATAGACCTTAGATCTAGGTTGAAATCATGATTTGGAGCCTTATATTTATGGAGAATGTGGTCGAATCGACCCATGGTGGTTTTCCTAAGGTGGGAAGAAGAATAAAAGAGAACATAAAAAATCCCAATTCTGATTGGTGGGTGCCTGGAAGTGGTCGGAACCACCAATCCAGCACCCGCCAGTCCAAGCAGAGTTACTGGCTCGACAGGTGAGCAAGATCGATGGGTGACCTGGCCCGTCGGTCCAGGAAGTGTCCCTGGATCGACAGGTGAACAAGGACTGGTGGGTGCCTTGCCCATCGGTCAACCCACCTATCTGACTTCTCGGGTCCCAAATGGACCCAAATTTGTCGGGCATCCTTCTCCTGTGATTCTAAACACAATGGGATCATCATACATCATTGGCTGTGACGCTAATGTGAAACATACTAAATCTAGTTCTTTTATGATAGGTTGTTTTAGGAACTTGCGTCATTGCATGTCGGATCTTCCTCGTACCAAGGGTGATCTTTGTACACAATTAGGTAAATGGGAAGAGGACGTTGCATCATGTTATTCTAGTTGTAGACTAGCCATGTCATCATATTATTATTGTGCAGACTAGTCATCCACGAGTGTCATTGCATGCATTGATGTGAGCATTAATAAATTTACTTATGATGTGACATGAGATGGATGACCTTAAATTATTGAATATGATGTTTTGCTAGACTAGATGTCGTAGTCGGCTTGGACACAAATGCATTGATGGCCCGTGGAATGGGATGTGGTGGCACTATACAGTCATACTATCTCACATAGGAGCATATGGTTAGGAATGACATATCCCTATGCTACGACCCTTCCCAACAAGGGTTTAGGTATTGGGTATATCACTGAGGGGAACCCCGAGGTTGTGTACTAACGATGGCGGTTAGAAGTACGCCCAGCTGATCATTAGGACTGTCGGTAACTTTTGTGATATAACAAGAGGGTCAATCATGCTGCTTTTAATTTAATGCAGGGCAAAGCCCATTTTACTTTACTGTCGCTGAGAAACAACAATTTACTTTAATTTCGCAGAGAAACAGAAATTTACTTTAATATTGCTGAGGAATAGAAATTTAATTTTTCGATACCTATGGCTGGCCTTCTCTGGTAACCCTATGGGCATATCACAGGATGGGGCTCACGGCTTCTCGAGCATATGTGCACTGTGGTTGCGAGCAATATATGACCTATGACTTAGAATTGTTGCCTACGTGGACTAAGATAATAAAATGAACTGCACGCATATATGTTCATTTATAGTGCGCATACTTGTGTGGTCTTTCTTTTCACTTACTAGGCTAGTGAGCTTATCCCACATGCACACCATTTTTAGTTGATCTTGCAAGTTATCCATCCGAAGAGCTAGAGCCGAGACCCACCATGGAGTTTTTAGTCGAGGACTGGTGAGTCCCTGAAGATCTTGGGCACTGGGCCAAGTGTCCGTGTGAGAGTTGTGTTGCGGGACAGCAACACTGATACCATACAGGGAGTCTTTTTGGTTATTCTTGAAATGATACCCCTTTTGTGTTCTGGATATTTAAATTATAATTTTTGTGTATATATTACGCCTACGTGCCCACATGTATACGTATTATGTATTACAATTTGGGTATCAAGAGTATTGGGGTATTTATAAGTATGTATATGTAAGACTTCCGCTGAATTACAAGATTTTCTTGACTTAATGTGTGTGTGTATGTTGTGCTATGGTTACTATATCAGATGATCCTGACAAGTTTTGGGTTTACAGGTATTAACTCGGTCACCAGTTCAGTTATGTATGGAATGGGATGTGACATAGGGGCCATTTGATTTTGTTTCTACTTCTGTTTCTAGAAACAACAGAAATAATTTTTCCATTTCTATGCTAAGAAATGATTTTTGGAATTGCAAAAAAGTGTTTGATTTTTCTGTTTCCTGAAACGTTTTCAACAATGCAGTCAGATTCAAGACAAGAGTGAAGGCATGACGTTGGAGTTTAATTAATTTTTTTTTTGATAGGTAGGGGAGGGAAGTAGGTAATAGCTAGGAGGTTCGAACTTGAGACCTCCTGGTGAGCATGGGTGTTATGCACACCATAACTCACCAACTACACTAGGAAATTGTTGTTGCATGCCATTGGAGTTGTAGGTATGCTTCGTGGAGATGAGCTTCAGAAGGATGAAGGCAATCTGAAACTGTGAGCTTCGCACAATTAGGTTGGAATCACTACATCTGGATAGCAAAAAGTTTCAACAATGGGTTGGGGTTGGGGTAGGTTGAGTGAAGTATCGGGTTTTTTCACAATTCTTGTCCCTCCCACTTGTTTCTAGAAACAGGAAAACAAATTTGACTTGTTTCTCCATTCCTATTTTTAGACACAGAAATAGACATAAATTTCTATTTCTGTTTCAAAAAACAATTGAAATGAAACGGTTTTGGGGGTATTTTTCCATTTATGATCACAGAAAAATGGAAAAACATGTTTCTGGAAACAAAATCAAACAGGCCCTTCGTTGTTTGTTGCCATCTCTTACGCAGTTTTCAATTGAATGATGGTTACAAAAGAAAGAGTAAGAACACATTAAGGGCCCATTTGATAACATTTCTTCCGTTTCTATGTCAAGAAACGGTAGAAACATAAATTTCCGTTTCTGGGAATAGAAACGAAATTTTAGTTGTTGGATAAACCCTATTTCTGAAACCATTTCTCTATCTTTGTTTCTCCTGTTTTCAGCTTCTAACCCTTCAAATCTAATATGTTTTTCCTTTACTAGAAACCATGATTCTCAATGCTCCAGCTTTCTCTCTCTCAATCACACAAGGGGCTAGCCTCCTCTGTAATCGCCTAGGGACGGGACAAGATGGAGAAGAAGAATGGGCAAGGGTTTTAATACCCTTAGAGAAAATGTCGCTGCAATCGATTGAGAATAGAGAAGAAGAAGTGGAATGAGGCAGGTGGGCTCAACACGATTAGATGAAGACTCACCGGTCGTCGTGCAAATAAATTGGGAATGTCGATCGGAGACGGAGACAGAGGGGGCACAGGGAGCTAGGGTTTGAAAACCAGTCCTTGGTTACATTTTCCAATCTTCTTCATCTGTGTCACCATCGAGCTTGAATTGGTCTTTTTTCTTTTTGGATTTTGATCTGTTTGTTTCAGTTGTGGGTTCCCAAGATCTCTTTCTCATTTCTTCTTCTTCTTGAAGTTTTTCCCCCTTTCTTTTGTGTTTGTTTTGAAATGGAGAGAGCTCGTCGATTGACGTTGTTGCTGCTGTTCCACCCCCTCTTCAACCTCAACCTCAGAACTACCAATCTGAGGTAAGCAATGATCAGATTGAGAATTTAGGGTTTCGGGATTGTGAATACAGGTTTGGGATTGTGAAGGGCAGTGAAGTTGCGAGCAGGGCTCAAGAGAGAGTGGGAGAGTGCAAGAAGAGCTTATGATACCTGTGGTAGGCTTGTGGGGTTGTTGCAATGGAAGGTGGCGCTTACACGGGAGAAGAGTAGAAGGACAGAGTAGCGAAGGAAGGTCTAAATCGTTCACGGTAGTATAGCTTTTTTATCTGGCACAATCCAAAATCCCTTCCTCCACTTGTTTCTGGAAACAGCAAAACAAGTCATACTTGTTTCGTCATGTCCGTTTCTAGGAACAGAAATCACCATAAATTTTGATTTCTATTTATGAAAATAGGAGAAACGGAACGAGTTTATCAAACACTTTTTATTTTGTTTTTTTCGTTTCTTGACACAAAAACGGCAGAAACACGTTTCTTAAAACGTTATCAAACGGGCCCTAAGAGTTTCCCTTCCCTCTAAAGTCAGAAATGAAACAGTTGCAAGTTTTCCCCAAACTTAGAATGTCAACTGTTACACACCTTTTTTTTTTTTTTAATGAATCATCCATGGTAATTTACTAAATAAAAATAATGAGAGAGAGAGAGAGAGAGAGAGAGAGAGAGAGAGAGAGAGAGAGAGAGAGAGAGAGAGAGAGAGCAAAAGACCATCATGTACAAAAAGGCAACAAACGTAAAAAGGGTGGGAGTCCACAACCTTTGACTCACTTTAATTAATTCCTAAAACCAATCCAGTCCCTCATTTCCCAACGACCATATCTCTAAATAATTATCAACAATTAATGTCTCCAGCAGCCCTTTTCCTGTTTTCCTTATTGTGTACGAAAGACAGCAAAGATAAGAATTTTGATTGATCCAACTTTCAATCTTTGAATTTCAAAAATTATGCAGTGCTCTTGCATGTATCCAACCAATTTTTTCTTTTTGAATTTAAGGATTGGAAAACGTTGAAAATTCTTATCAGCTTTCTATTATAACATAAATTAAAAAATATATATATATATATATGATATTTGATCAAGGATTAAAGTATCGATATCGATTGCCGTATTGGTCGACCAAAATTAAGATACGCATCGGAGGGTATCGTATCGTACCGGAGATATGCTAAAGAAACATACATAAATGGATATAAAACACATTTTTAAACACTTTTGCATTAAAAATTTATTAAAAAAAGCTATTGATAACATGTACTATGCATAAAGACTAAATTGAGGGTATCGCACTAAGAATTCAAGGTTTGTAGTTGTCCTATAAATGTAAAATCCTTATTCAAAACCTTGATTTCCACTTTAGTTTGAGAGAAATATGATTGGCAGCAACTTGGGAACAAAAACACCTCAAAAAATCGTGTTTTTTGAAAAAATACCCATCTTAGCCATTATATGACCGTAGCGCACTGTATCGGTACATACCGATACTCACCGATATGTACTAACCGATACATACCGATATTCACTGATATGTACTGATACTCATCGATATGTATCAATCGATACATACAAATACTCACCGATACGTACTGATACATACCAAAATGTATATTTCACCTTGATTTTATATTTTTCATAGAATATCAGTACGTATCGATAGTGTATTGGTGCATATCGATATGTATCATAGGATATATATCGATACGAAAGGATTTTAAAATTTTCATGTATCGTATCGATCGATTAAATTTAAGATACGTATCGGAGGGTATCGTATCGGTATCGGAGATACTTTAAACCATGTATTTGATAATATTTTTCCAATTTTCTAATTTTTTTGTTTTCTTCTTTATTTAGTAGATAACAAAATCAGACTTCGCAGTGGAAGGAACCTCGTGCATTGGATATGCATTATTTTTTTATTTTTTTATTTTTTTAAAGACTGAAGAAAACTTTTTTGATATCTTGAAATGAAGCAGTAAGCAGTGTATTGCAATCAATTCTTTCCATATATACATACATTTGTCACAATCAAAAGGATGATAATGTTATGATACCTAATCCCATGTTTCTTTCTAGAGATGATGAAAATCCCACAAGAAAGTATCCTTTTGATATCTTTGGTTTAGTTAGATCTCTGTCCCCAACCATTTCATTTATGTCAAAGCTTAAAAAGTGTTCAATCATTTTCAATGGTAACTGCTAACATTTCATATTGTCCTCTATATAAGTATCAAAACTTTTTCTGGTGCGAAGATTTAGATTTTATGACTAAGTTTTAAGTACCCACTTGTTGCCCATAGGTTTTGGATTTGGTTGTAAAAACCTTATGAAGGAGTTAGGTTAATAAACATTATCATACAGGTGGTTGTGGTGACTGGTGGATGGGAAGAAACCTACATGGCTGAAGGCTGATTGCATGTTCTTGTTTCCCCACTACTATACTAATTCCGCGATAAACCAGAGAAATTTTTATGGGTTTCTGCCAAACATGGTCCCATAAAAGCTTGGGACCCACAATTGGCAGAAATCCATCAAATAGTTCTACATTTTGTTGCAGAGTGAGCCAGATGTGAAAACTATTCATTTGTTTGGTAAGAAGGTTATATAAAATATTTTGGTATGATCTTCCCAGATTGATTAGGTGAAAAGTGAAGTGAAATAAAAATAAAACTTTTCAATTAGGTATTTGGTTGGATGAAAAGTGAAATTTTTAGTTGATTTACAGCAGTTCTTACCATTTCTAACCAAACAGATCTCCATTCCTTGACAGCTAAGTGTTGCTTCAAGGAACATGAAGGATGAAAAAGAGAAAATATTAAAGTAAATGAATTAATCAGACTTTGCTCTTTGGAGCGCAGACTGGTAAGTTCTTCCTTTGGCACTTAATTGTATGCATAGAGTGGATCTTGATGCCGGGGTGGGGCTTCCATCATTTTCTTTAGGAATGATTGTTGCATGAGGTGATGTACTATTTCCAGTCAATGGAGATCATTTTGATTGAACTGAATTGTCCCCTTCCTTTTCAATTGAGGTGAGAGAGAAATGTTCTTTTTTAAGGTATAATTTGGCTTCTAAACTATGAAAGCTTATTAAGAGGTTGTTTACAACTAATCAATTCAAAAAAAGATATCATGAGTCAATGCAGGATGAAACATCAATGTCTAAATAAGATTCATTAGACCTTGATTGAGGATTAACGAATTAAATTCAGACATTTTTTTTTTTTTTTTTTAAATATATGATCATCATTTTTCCTTCAAACAAAGGGAAGTTTGTTGGTAATGATGCTTAATATTAATGAAAATAAAATGAGTCTACAAGTAATAAATAAAGAACTGAACTAATGAAGGCACCTCTTTGCAATGATAAAACCTTTAGATGATATTAATGAAAATAAAATGAGTCTACAAGTAATAAATAAAGGACTGAACTAATGAAGGCACCTCTTTGCAATGATAAAACCTTTAGATGATAGAAATTCAATTCCAGTCTTGTCTTGTCGTCTTCGTCGTGGTTGTCTTCGTCTTCGTCTTCTTCTTCTTTTTATAAATGGATGTTCTATGTGCTTCCTTATAAGTTGCAGGAAAATTAAAGTTATCATGACTGCTTTTTTTTTTTTTTTTTTTGCACATCATCAACAGAGGACTCAATCCGTGCAGTAGTGGAAGCCTTGTGCAATAGGCTGCTCTGTGTAATTTAGGGGACTCACTTATGCATCCAATGAGCAGAATGAGTTCATAACCTCTCCACTAGCTGAAATTAAATAATCTATGCAGAACATTTTTTTTTTTAATGCAAAATAAACTTCTCCAACAACAGTATATACATACAGCAAATTTGAGCTACATTTGCATGCATTCTTGGCATAGATTCTGGGTAGCTCAAAATGACCGGTCAAAGGAATTAATCCGTTTAGTTCTGTTCTTCTCATCTATTATAGCACACCCATGTAAAGGCATTTTTCCGACGCTAAGCCCGCTGCATCTCTTGTCTATAAAACACATTCTAAAGCAAAAAAATTAGAGAAAAATTGAATTTCAGAATATGTCTTAGATCCTCTTGATGCCACCAATGTTTGGTCCAACAAGGGTCATGTGTTGGACCTTACGATGGTTGGGAGGACCTGACCATGTGTTGGAGTGCTTATCCAGGTCCTCCCAACCACTGGATGCCTCTTTGGGCCGCTCAGCTGCTGGAGAAGATCTGAGTCCTTAGTTTTCATGCCCATCTTATCACTATGATGTGCCGGGGTAGGTACAGGGTAGAGTAGAGGGACTGGGTCCTGGTTGAAACTTTGAGATCCTCTGTAGCTATGCTGAGCACCCAGCTTGCATCCGACAGTTTGGAGCCCCTCGGAATGCACGCTTATATGTTGGGGTTCCTACCCAGGTGCTCCTAGCTGTTGGTTGTGCTCTGGTTCTCAGATGCAGCCGGACAGGATCTGAATCCAAGATCTTTCGAAAAAAATGTAATAAATCAGACCAGTTCTGAGCCTTTTAGAAATGGTATTGGGCCTAATAAGTCCAATTATGTGGATACTTGGTGGCCTTTAAGATTTAGGCCTCAACTTTGTGTTGTCAATTATGTCAAATTGGCCCTCACTTTCGAACTCATAAGCCTGTAAGTTCAGGTTGTCCAAAACCAGCTTGGGCCACTGTATTGTATTTTGCAGTCATCAGGCGTATAGAATTGGGCCTAACTTGGGTTGGCCTACTGACAACAGATGGGCCCAACCCAATCTGCATGCGGTGTTAACCATTTGGAAGAAACTAGAACTTGAAAACTGAAACTTCACCAGCAATGGTTAACTCCTATTCCTTCCTATTGATATTATGACTGCAACATTGAATCACATTCTAAGAAATGTATAAAATGGCAATCTTATGAAAATTATGCCCAATAGTGTCGATAGTTGTGGAATTTATGGTATAACCTTAGTACAACACATCGCATTTAAAATAATAATGCAAATTAATAAGCTTAATCAGGATTTGATGGACACATTTGTCCAACAATAGTTTAGTATTAAATAAGGGGGGTTGAGGTGGTCATTTCATACGAATAGGAGAGAGATAGATAGACTTTGCTAGAGGTTCAGAGTTTTGGGGTTCCATGTGGAAGACGGAAGTAATAAATTAATAATTCCATATTAGATGTGAGCAGTCCGATGTGGAGACTTATAATTAGAACTTGGGCACTCTTTTTCTAGCAACTAACTTTTAAGTATGAGTTCTAAGATGTGGGAACTCATAAGTACTTTGGCAACCTTTCCATAATATGAATTCTACTCAAGCCTCTAACACTATCTATATGACTATAAATTTTCAGCCTACTCTACTTTCTACGTGCGAAGCGCATTGCTTCACTACTCTGGGGATTATTTCCATGACATTATTTTATAGTTTAGATGCAAGATTATACTTGAGAACATTGAAATGTAGACTATGTTAGGTATGTATTCTTGAAGTTGATTATAATACGAGAAGGCATTCTGAAACCTAATTTTTCTCTAATTCTTACTTTAGATTGCATTCTAGACCTATAAACTATTCTGAGATTGCATGCCAATCAGACATAACCAGAATCTTTAACATAAAAAGTAAATAAAAACATTTAAAGGGGGGAGGGGAGAATTAGGGTGTTACAATAGAGGAATGATTTCGATGTCTGGTAAGTGGTAACAAACTTGGCAACTTGGCACTCATGTGCCATCTTGGTTGTGCCTCAAAACATTTTGCATGACGCTTAATTACATCAACATTTACTTAAATTTGTCCCATATACATGCAAATAAAGTTCTGATGCTTTAGAATAATTGTAACTGTTAAGTAAGGAAGCATTTGAATATTACACGTGTCACACCTGCCTCCAATAGGCTAAGGCATGCGGCACTGAACATCTCACTGTATCCAGTTAGCTTGTTTTTCTAGGATCTAAACTAGGGCAGATCATAACACCACAATTACACTACGAAAAATCTGAGTTTATATACACATGCATAGTCCAACAATAAGATATTTTACATAAGCTCTAGTGCCAACTAAGTGATAAGATATATTTACAATTATCTAAATAAGCGTTACATACCTTACAAAAAGAGAATATTTACACAGTTTACAGTATCTCAGTAGTAGACGATATACATCAGAGTACGCATCAACAAAAATATATACATAAAAAGACATAGGAATATTCCATCCTATTCCTCAGAAGAACTTGCCTTCGTAAGCACAGTTGTAGCATTCGCAGTCGGGTCCATAGTTGATTTCATCTTCTTGAAGATTAGCCAAGTCATCCATGGCCATTGTCTCATAATTAGAGCAGAAAGTCGACAAAACATTGGTCTCGACATCTAGAATGAGTAAATATAAGGGGTGAGCACGTCATGTTCAATGAGGGGGGTGGGGGCAAGCAAGCAAACACAATACAAATGATGCAATGTATGCTCCACAACTCATATGATGCTCATGATTTCATTTAACATTACACTACTTCCTAGTCCATTACTAAGTCTGAAATCAGAGGTATAGTACTACAGAACGCAGGTGGCATTCCCTACCATATATGTTGGGCCTCTGGAATATAAGCTCGTTGCAAGCAGGAGTCAGCCAGTCCCAGAAAGAACTTCGGTCCCCCAGCTAACCCCTAGGTTAGTAACCCCGGGAAGTCAAGTATACAGTATGTCGTGCCTCGCTGCTATCCGTCTCTAGGTACAGTACGTCATACTACGAAAGTGTACTACTGATCAGGCAACCACATATGTCTGGATTAGTCTGTACCTATCTCCCTACGGACAAGGGGTTGTAGCACTGGGATGTAATCCTAACCATATACATCTACATGCATCCATAACATCCAATCACATATCCGTGATCGCAACTATAACACGTACTTCTGAACCCATGGTACCGACAAGAACTTCGGCCACACCGTACCTCAAACCGTTAATATTACAATCATCACCCACACAACTATCATACTACACATCCATAAAACTTCAATCACATCAAGTCAGTAAAATCATGCAACATGTGAAATATATAATTTTATATAAAATATATCCATAACATAATAACCATCACACTCCACATGAGCAGCATAAACAGAAAAGTACAAAAACCCTTCATAAAATAAAACAAACCCCCACTCACCTTGATGTCCAACTTTCAAAAAATTTAATTCTTTGGTTCAATTAGGTCCTCTCCCTGCAACTTATTTTTCTATTTCACAAGATATTCCAAATCATTATTTATAAAATATAAATCCTATAATTCTACCCCACTTTGCTTAAGTGTATTATCCCAATTCCGAATTTAATTGGGCCTATGACCATTTTTCACCGCGCAATCCAGGTTCCCCACACTTTCTTTATTATTGGGGTTTCTTGTGGGGAAACCCCTAGTGGGTCCCACACTTGGATAGGGTTTCTCGGGGTCGTACCAACAACTTTTCACATTTATGGAGTCCCCGAACATTTATGGGACACTACCTATTGTAACTTAGCTTAGGTATTAAGTTCCTACAGAATTTTCAAGGTTTATAGTATATCTGTAGAAATGAATCTCTTTCCCCAATTTCTCACTTAATTGAGGTTGGGCTCAGATGCTCTTAGACATATAAGAAAATTTCCACCCCATTTCAAGCTTGCACAAAATTTATTTTGAATAAAATTGTAGGAAATTCTGCAAAAATCCCATTTCCAATCTAGAATAAAATTCTGCCCTAAAGTGTTTGGTAGAATTGCTACCTAATCAATCTCATCCCTACCATAATTTTTTTTTTCTTTAAATTCCTTTGAACCACCGAAACCCTAGATTCCAGGGTTCACAGGGATAAAATTGGGTTGCAGAGACCTTTCCAAGGTTGGGGTTTTCCCTACTGACCCATTTTCTGAAGTCCAATTGCTGGGATTAGGTGAGGTAATTTCAGTTCCATAGAAAAATCTAGGGTTTCACATTTATTTTCTCAATTTTTGTAGAATTAATTTTCTGTTCCAAGTTCTTTGCATAAATTGAAGTTGGAATTCAGTCTTTAAATGCCAGAATTGAGTTCCCTCTTCATTTGAATTTAGATAAAACTATTAGGGACAAAATTTTTTAAATTATGATAGAAATTAAACATGGTATGAATTTCTGTTTTAGGGCTTTAATAAAATCTCACACAATTAACCACACTTTACACAAATTCTTGCTGAATTGCTACTGAACTGGTGGGAACCCTAAGTTCCAGAGTTTTGTAGGGATAAATTTCCTACCAACTAGGTCCCTAGTAGTCCACAGAGATTAGGACTTTCTCTATTGGGAAGCTGTACAGTTGATGTCCCTAATTAAGCAAAACCCTAACCCTAATGTCTACCTACCCAATTGATGAAACTACCAACATCTCTATTGAAATGAATAATAGCCCTTACCTATGTACAGTTCTGGTCCAACAGGAACCTTAGGTGAAGAAACTCCTTCTTCTTCTTCTTCTTATTGTTATAGCCACGATTAGGGTGAGTTATTAGCCCTTATTTCCCTCTTATATAGGGCAGCCCAAACAAACTTAAGGGTCTATTTGGCTGGCCTTAGTATAATACCCTTATATATATATATATACTTAACTTATTATTATGCAATTAATTTTTATAATTTATTTTCCCCTACTTATTTACTGACATTAAAATATACTTTCCATACCTCATTTAGGCTTCTTTACATTGGGGCAATATGAGAATTTACACAGTAGATGTGTGGGCCCCACAACACAAAAACCTAGAATATTGAATATAATACCTAATTTAACTAATATGTAATTAGATTTGTAAATTTAATTTTCCTTTTTTATTTATTGGTATAAAATATGTATTTTAACCCTCAATTAGGTCTCTTTCTATAAGGGCAAAATGGGAATTGGCATAGTAGAAGTGAGCCCCATAGTGCAAAAACCCCAAAATTACATTCTGCCGGGCAAAACCGGCTGGCCAAATTTGGACCTATCAGTTTGGGTGCGATCATACCAACACTAATGCACCAGATCCCATTGAAACTTTATAGTTAAGCGTGCTTAGGTGAGAATAGTACTAGGATAGGTGACCCCCTAGGAAGTCCTCGTGTTACACCCCTTTTCTCTATTCTCCTATACTAAGCCTCATAATTTTACCTCTTTGTCCACATCTTCTAATGAGTTCCCTGATGATTTTGGCATGCTGAATAGGAGCAGGTGGGGTCAGTTTTGCCTTCTTAGCTTCCTCTGCTCTCTCTTCTTGCCTGTCCACAAGTAGGGGTATAAATATCAGATTAGGGTGTTATAACATGATAGACCATACAACCTTTTTTTTTTCTATATGAAGTGACAAACTATAAGATGTTTGTCTGATATTATCACATAGACTAACTCATGTACTGCAATGTAACAAATAGTCACTAGCAGCATAATTGCAGGAAAGAAAACCCCAAATATAAAGGGGTGGAAGAGTCCTGTTTGCATGCCTTTCCTAACAGTACCGGAGAAGAGTAGACAGATCGAAATTTTTTAGGCCAAATGGCAAAGTGGTTGTACAAGGGATGTAATTTGTAAGCTCAAACAGATTGAAGGCATGATGATGGTTCACATAAACGATGAGGCCTTAATCGACCTATACCGGCAGAGGAATGTGATGAAATGGGGCACACACCCCTAATATCCTCCAGCCGCCAGATGCGTATTGGGTGCTTATATTTACACCCAAGATTTGCTGCTTACTTAGCCACTATGGTACAACTTTGTATGCCAATTAAAAGATACTTACCTGGATGATATGAAGCAACTCAAAAAACATATAAGCACCCCTGTAGTGCTTGGCATTGAAAGATTTCAAGCAGAAAAGCTGTGTCGCCGGTGGAAATAAGCAAACAAAATGACCAAGAACTGGTTATGAAGCAATTTCTCCTCCACCCACCGACTTCCCTGAACTTTACCAATGGGTGATGCAGACGTTCCAGAGCATTTGGCTAGAGGTGAAGACTGGAAACACCTATTCTTCTGCCTCTTCTTCACAAAAAGCATCAGGACTCAGCGCGTATGTAAATTGCAATGAAGCTAGAGAGAGAGAGAGAGAATCTTTCTTTCCTCATTGAGCTCATTTACATCTCTAGATTGAACAGTAACAGGTTTGATTTCTGGTACATGAGTATTCATTTTCTTTCCTGAGTAATTTACATTTCTTGAGTGATGAAAATTTGTAAGACTTTTTCACAAGAAAAGGGGACGAGATTGTTGGAGAGGTTCATTTTCCCTCATAGGACTAATTTACATTTCAAAAAAAAAAAAAAAAAAAAAAAAGAGGAGCAATTTTTTTTTGGTGAATAGAGCAGCAAAAAATTACTTGAGAGCAAAGCAACTATAATACATTCAACTTCTGTGAGCATCTCTTCAGCTTTCCTGACTGGTGGAAATCTTTCTGGGAGATGCAGAAAATACCAGATTGCTCATCAACCTTTTCAATCAGAAGCTTCAGAAGTGGAACATTTGAAAGAGTTTTGCATGACCCTACCAAGATCAACTTCTTCTGCAAAAGGACCAAAACAAGCAGATATTAATGGGCAAGCTCTACTTGTGCTCAACACAGAATGTTCATCAACTTTGCTCATACTTCCCTGGTTCAATTGAAATCTACTTGAGGAGAAGCTCAAGATGTCTATATATAGGCAGGTGGATAGAAGTTGAATTTGTGAATGGTTGCCTTATTACCATATATTAGCATATAAAAAATATTTCCATTTTTTTTTTTTTTTTGAAATAAATACATATTGAAAGAGTTTTGCACGACCACCAACATCAATTTTGAATGTGCACATCATCTATATACAAAAGAACGAAAACCTATGACATTTTCATCTGGCATAGATTGTTAAAACACTATGAAGATATGATGAGCTGTCTACCTTTGCACGTGTAAGGGAAACATTTATCCTCTGCCAATCTCCAAGTAGTGAAGACTTGCAAGCCCTTGGATTATCAGTAGATCTTACAAAAGATACAAGTATGCAATCCTTATCCCTGCCCTGCTCAATTGATACAAAATACATATAACAAATCACAGTAAGCTTAAGCAGATGCAAACATGAGCAAGTTGAAGAATGTTGAGAAAGTTCACAATTGATGTATATTACTACAGCAGTAGTAGAAATTAAGAAGAGAATAAAGGAGGAAGTAAAAAAGAAGGTGAAGAGAGGAAGGAGAACAGTGGTTGCACAGAAAACCGTCGGGAGATCAGGTTAATAACCTACCTCTCTCCTATATTCATTAACAGGGAAATAAAAAAAAAAACTAAGATTACATAAATGCACATTTATAGATACGTACTTATTGCCCATTCTATTTACTATTCTACCCTCACAATATGTGCTTCTAACACTCCCCCTCAAGCAGGAGAATAAATGTCATACGTCATACATGCTCAGCTTGCTCAAGATGATATGGGGGAGCAGCAGTGAGTTGATTTCTTTAGTGAATACATCAGCTAGTTAATTCCCTGTCTTCACAAAGGGAGTGCAAATGTAACCAGTAAATTTTTTTTCCTTGATCAAGTGCTGATCAATTTCAATATGTTTTGTACGATCATTTTGCACAAGAATATGGGTTATGATAATGGCAGCCTTGCTGTCACACAGTCACACTACAACAGCACGATGCCTTCAGTCTCAAACCCAATTCTTGAACGAATCTCTTCTACCATAGGAGTTCACATAACCCCAAGTGCTATGGCTCTAAATTCTAGCTCTACACTTGATCTGGCCACTAGATAATGCTTTTTACTTCTCCAAGTAACCAGATTCCCACCTACAAAGGTGTAGTACCCTAAAGTGGACCTTCTATTTGTAACAGAGCCTGCCCAATCAGAATCTATGTACCCTCAATTTTCAGGTGGTCTATAAATTAGTCCTTTTCCTGAATTGGACTTCAAGTACCTAAGAAAACAATACGCATTATCTAAATGTCCATTCTTAGGCGCATGCATAAACCGACTCACTACCCAACAGCATAAGCAATATCGGGACGAGTAAGGGATCGATAGATCACTTCCCCACCAATCTCTGAAACTTCCCTATATCAATCAGAGGGTGTCCACCAACGTCACCTGCTTTATGATTTCAATCAATAGGTGAGTCAGTGGGTTTACAACCCAACTAACTTGCATATACACTTCATATACCAAGTCCCTATGGAGAAATGCATCCTTCACATCCAACTGATATAGTAGCCAGTCCTGATTGACAGCCATTGATAGGAGGGCTCTCATTGAGTTGTGCTTAGCCACTGGAACATGTTTCTTGATAGTCAATTCCATACAGTTGACTAAATCCCTTGGCTACCAACCTAGCCTTATTCTTTCAATGGTGTCATCTGATCAGTATTTGATTAAGTAGACCCATTTGCGACCTATTGGAACCCTTCCTTCTGAATGGTCGACAACATCCCAGGTACAATTCTTCTCAAAAGCCCTAATATATTCACCCATAGCTTCCTTCCACTTGGGACTAATTGTTATGCTCGTGCCCTAAACCTACCTTGTGTGACTGAATACAAATGAACCACATGGGGAAGACAATATCAAAGATTACTGGGTAGTAACAGTCTCTACCGAAGAGAGAGGGGTGACCCTACATGCACATGCTACTCATGTTTAACCAAAAAGGTTTCAAGCCACCAAAGAAGTCAGTGCAAGTCCTCTACCATTAAGAGGGAATTATCTGACGGTAGTGAAATGCACTAAGGATGGGCCCACATACCTATAAATACTCAAGGAACCATCCACACAACCAGCTGCCCCTGTCCCACCCAAAGTGGACATAAACAACCCACACCAGCTGATGGTCACCAATGGTTCCATCAGCTAGTAAGCACCCTCCGGTGAGGGTATTAGCCAAAAGTAAGTTATTTGTCCGTGAGGCCCAAGCCCTCGCACCCGTGCACCTCAAACCACCTCCAATAGTTGGTAAACCTACCAGGGAGTGGATTAATGTGTTAGGTCACCCCAAGGTGGGCCCGCTAACCGATTGACGAATTAACCCATTTATTTCCCAAACAATCCTTAGCTAACTTAAGTTGCTATAAATAGAGCTATCAGCTCATTCATTTCATTACCTACCAAATTAAGACGAGAAGAAGAGAAGGGAGAAAGGAGAAGAAGGTTGGGGCAAGGGAGATCACCTCCACCCACCTATACATTAAGGTGGGTTGAACTCTATCCCTCTACCTCTCATGTATACTTTCTCTCTCTCTCTCTCTCTCTCTCTCTCTCTCTCTCTCTCTCTCTCTCTCTCTCTTACCCCATTTCTCTAGCAAGCTAATTGGAAACCCTAATCGGAATCCCCTCTACCCACATACTTGATTTACAAATTAAGTTGGGGATTTTGTGTCGGAGACCTAATCTAGCAAATTGAACCACTCATATTTGAGTGTGGAGACCCAATATAGAAAAACTATAATTTAAAACCCTAGATTTAGCTACTTAAACCCTAACTTTGGAATTTGACCAAATCCTCTATTATCTACCGCCCTAACCTAACTATATGTTCGGGAAATGATGTAATACACCTAGAATAGGGGAGTGGGGTGATCATAAGTTAAATAGGAGACCATTACATGAAGCCCTAGCCGAAATTCCCAAAATTTGGGTAAACTAAACCCTAAAATTTGGGGGAAATGACCAAATCCCTAAAATCCATGTAATCTAAACTACTATTTACACCATTCCTAAACTAATTATAGGTGCCACATACATAAAATCTAACCCTAAGACTCTAAACCTAACTTGTAAACTAACCTAAAGTGGATAAACCATAAGGTATGAGTAGGATCATCAACACATAGGGAATTTGGGACATACACAGTCACTCAAGACCCCCATAACCTAGGGAGAAAATCTAGGCAAAGAAGTCCCGGATTTGGCTCTATCGGTTTGGAGTGACCGTCTGCACACGACTAGTAGGGACAAAAGGTGAGTGGGTGTTGTGATTTATTTTGAGGAGTGTTTATCTTTGTTTAATTCTTCGTATGATCATGAGAATGTGCATTATGAACCCTGTTACTATTTGAGAATTGGAATGTGCATATTGGTGTGTGATGTGGAATGTTGGTGCTGGTGAATGTTGGTATTAGTGTTGGTGTTGGTGTTGGTGTTGGTGTTGGTGTTGGTGAATTAAGAGAGATTGTGGTTAGTGTTGTTGGATGGGATGTAGTGTGGCTAAGGTAGTTTCCAGTACCACAAGCCCATAGAGTGAGAGTGTGTGTTTATGGTTGTGGGTGCAGTGTGGCCGAGGTAGTTTGCATTCCCGATCATGATCACCTTGTTGTTGTGATGTGATATGATTCATAATAGATTGCATCGGGTTAGGAAAAAAACCCGGGTGCTACAACCCCTTGCCAATAGGGGTTAGGTATTGGTTAATCCCACCCATCCCACATGGCCGAGGTTGTTACCGGTGTCGTGACAAACCCTTCGTGGCTGAGGTGGTTACCAGTGTTGTGGTTTACAGGGATTATTAATAGGGGCTAACCAGTTACAAAAGTACGCATGTAGGGACCGGTATGCTCTTAACTCGTAACTAGCTTGTATCGCTAGGTGACCGATGGCGCATATCGGGACCAAGGATACCACCTATGTTGCAGTAGCACTAATAACCCTGTGGACTAAGAATTGTTGACTAAGCTTGTGTGATAATAATCCAGATCTAATGTAGACTAGGATAGGAAGTCTAACTAGGTCTCAACTGCAAGAACTGGCTTGAAGAACCTTGCAATTAACTTTGAAAAGAAGAATAATACTCGAAGAAACCTCTAGGACTTCACGCCGCAAAGAGTCACCGGATCAAACACTAGTCCATCACTTTGATCACACACAAAGCAACTCACAAAGAGCAAAACATCATAGCTTTCTTATTCATAAATATCGTGGGCTATACTGTGAAAGCCCTCCTTTATTTATAATAGTGATGGGGGGGATTCCAACTTAGAAACTCCCAAGTTACTAAAAAACTGAAATAGGAAACTACTATCATCTAGTTACTAAAGCTGGAATTAGAAACTAGGAAATAAAACAACCGAAATTATGAACTAAATAGTGCTGAATATTTAGAAACTAAATAACCCATCACAGCCCAAATCGTGGGCCTATAGACTAGGCCTGGTCGACCCATACTCACCCCATGGTCGACCTTCTTCTTCCTCCTTGAATAGATCTTCATTGCTGCAGCAACTCTCCTCGGCTTGAAAACACTTGTCTCCGACAAATGGCTGATGGACATGTAGCGCTCATACAAGTCGGGATCAAGTCTTTTAAAGTCATTAGCATGGATCCAAGTACAGTCACTATGGGGACGGCCCTTCCACTTGACAAGGAAAGTGTGATAGCTAGTACCACGATGGGTAGTCTTGTAATTATCATCCAAGCCATCTTCAATGACATCAGTAGTAGGCGGCTTCAGTTGGGGTAGTCTCAACAGTTGCTCCGTGTCTCCATCATCAGAATGGTGCCCAACATAAAGGTGACGATCAGCCACATTAATCACATTGCTTATGGTCATATCATTAGGCAACTCGAGCACATAAGCATTAGGCCCAATATGTTTCAGCATCTTATAGGGACCCATCTTCCGTGGGTGGAGTTTAGTATTAATACCAGCTTGGAACCGTTCAAGATTGACACGTTTCATCACCATGTCCCCGGGTTTGAACTCCACATAACGCTGATGACGATCAGCTGAAGCCTTATACACGTCATTGTTTAAGGCAATACGTCATCAAAAGTTGGCATGCACCTCAACAATATGGCGCAAGAACTCATCAGCTTCAATACTAACTCGAGCTTGGGATGGGAGTGACACAAAATCAATAGGTCGGTTAGGCTGAACTCCAAGCAAGATCTCAAAAGGAGTAGGACCCGTTGTCTTGTTCACTGAACTATTGTAGGCAAACTTAGCAATGTCAAGGATGGAGAGCCATGTCTTCTCATAATCTTGAAGTAAACATCTCAACAGATTTCCCAAGCTTCTATTCACCATCTCTATCTGTCTGTCAGTCCATGGATGAAATGCGGTTGAAAAATTCAGCTTGTATTTGTTTTCAGCCACAATGTCTTCCAGAAGTAACTCATAAACTTGACATCACGGTCAAACACAATGCTAGTGGGCAGCCCATGTAGTCGCACTACTTCTTTGAAGAATAGCTTTGCAACTTAATAAGCATAAAAAGTCTTGTGACATGGTATAAAATGGGCCATCTTAGAGAAACGATCCACAACCACCATTATGGAATCATATCGCTCTCTAGTAGGGGGTAGTCCAAGGACAAAGTCCATGCTAACATCAAGCCACGGTGCATGAGTTATAGGTAGTGGAGAGTATAACCTTATGTTTTGCTTTTCCCCTTTTGCTAACTGACATACATGGCATCTCTTGATCACATGATCGACATCCTTTGCAATAAATGGCCAATATTATAGATCCGTCACTTGTGCAAGAGTCTTATCCTTTCCAAAATGTCCTTCCAGTCATCCTCCATGTAACTCTCGTATGATGTGATGACGTAGGGAAGAGTTTGGAATGTATAGTCGTGTGCCAAAGAATAAGTACCCATCATGAAGGGAGTACTTTAGGTGTTGTCCACCCTTTACAACTCCGCAAAGACAGTGCTGAAATCAGGATCAGATACGTAATCTCCTCGTATCTGATCAATGCTAATAACGTGTTGAAAATGTATTAAGTGCATGGTTCAAAATCTCACCGAGCGAGATCTCAAAAATTTTGACTTTTTTTGTTGAAACGAAACGTATTACGAATTAGTAGTTGTACAATGTTTCGGCCGAAATTTCAGTATCTCGACCGAGATTTCGGTATTGTCTCGTCGAGATACCGAAATGCTACGAACCACATGATTTAAATACATGCTCTCGGTGAGACAGAGTCAAAATTCACCTGTCTCAACTATTTCGGTTATATCTCGGTTCCAGCTGCAATTTTTTACACAAATCACTCCTATTGGAGTCTAATTAGCCACATCATCATATATTTTGACTTCCAAATCTCTCATCTAACAAGATCTACACATTCCAAGCTTAGTGAAGGTAAAGTTCTTTCCCCAAAACCATTTTTTTTTAAACAGTACATACATACATGTTGGATGCTTCTAGATTTTTTATATGTTAGACACTAGAGGCCGATCTATGACCCCACGGAGTCAAAAAATTTTTTTTTGGTACATAAATATATTTTTATTTTCTGGTTTAAAACTTCATTTTCCATTAACATAAATTGCTACTTTTTATCGTAAATATACCTTTGATGGATGTCAAATATATATATATGTTAATCACCATTGCTTTTTTTACGACTCTATCTAAGCAAAAAAAAATTTCAGCCAGTAATTATTTATTTTAATTTTTAAAAATTTAAAAAAATATATTAATAATTGAAAATTAATTTTAAAAATAAAGAAAAATATTCTGTTTTGATTTTAAAAATAAAGAAAAATAGGACATTGTGGACAGAGTAGAGGAGTTGGTCCATCTAGAGCAGGGGGTAATGGATCTTCATAGCCTCCTCTTCCATTTAGGAGATCACAGAGTACAAGGGCAACCCCACCTCCACCTCTAGCGGTACCACCTCGTGTGAACCCCGTTCTAGAACAGGATCCCCATGCGTACAGGAAAAAGGGCAGCAAGCAGCATAAGATAAAGGGGATATGGACTAACATAAAGGTTTATATTGGGGAGGTTGTGTCTAAGTGAATGATATTTCATAGCATCCCGGCAAATGCCACTACAGGTTCCAATTATCAGCTGATGCTTGATGCTGTTGTTGAGGCCGGTCTAAGGATAAAGGGGCCCACTACATATGAGGTGATGAATGTATATTTGCCTTCGGAGAAGAGGGAATAGAAAGCATATATTTATGAGTTAAAAGTTTTGTGGGAGAGCTACGGGGTCACCATAATGTGTGATGGTTGGACAGGGCCCACGAGAAAGTCCATCAATTTTATGGTTTATTGTGATGGTAGAACCATTTTCCTGAAGTCTGTTGATGCATTTAAGGAAAGAAATAATGCAAAATATATTTACAAGCTTTTGAAAGAGGTTTTGGAAGAAGTTGGGATACAAAATGTTGTTCAGATTGTGACTGACAATGGAAGCAACTACAAGAAGGCCAGATAGAAGATGATGAACAACCCCAGATTCCAACTATTTTAGACTCCTTATGTAGCACACTACATTGATCTAATGTTGAAGGACATGGGGAAACTGAAAATTGTGAAGACTGTGGTTGAAAGGGCAAGGCAAGTGAGCACATTTGTCTATAATCATAGGTTTTCATTGAACCTATTGAGGTAGAAGTGCGGGGGTGACTTAGTCAAGCCCAGTCTCATAGATTTGCTACCAACTATATTGCACTCTAGAGTTTTAAATCTAAGAAAGTTGGTCTTCGATCTATGTTCACATCTGAGGAGTGGTTTGGTTGGAGGGAAGCGGGATCACCTGGTGGTAGGGAGGCACAGACAACCATTTCATCAAAGGAGTTTTGGATATAATTGGGTAAAGTGGTGAAAATCTTGGCACCAATTGTTGGCATGTTGAAGATGGTGGATTTTTCTTTCACACCCACCTTGCCAAGCCTGTATGTTGCTGATGCAATGATGAAGGAACATGTCTATGCTGCTAACCCACGTGGAAGTAAGAAATTTGTGGAAATAATAGAAGAACGTTGGGAGCGCCAGCTCAAGCATCCGTTGCATAAGGTTGGTAAGTAAAGTTGAAGACATGGTTCGAAATCTCGCCAAAATTTCGGTATTTCGGTCTTCTTTTTTTTTATTTTTTGTCGAATCAAAATAAGGCACGAAATAATGTGTACGAAATTTCGGTATAGTTTCGGTATCTCACCGAAACGATATGTTCTAAGTCTTATAAATACATAATTTCAACTCTGTCTCGCTTGTCTCGGTGGTTTCGGTTCCATTTGCATATTTTCAAGGAAAAACACTCCAATAAGCCTCTAATTAGCCACATCATCACAAATTTTGACTTCCATTGGACTCCTATAAGAAGATCTACACATTCAAAGCTTAGGAACGGTAAAGTTCTTTCTTCAAAACCTTTTTTTTTTAAATAGTACATAAATACATGTTAAATGCTTGTAGATTTTTTATATGTTAGACACTAGAGGCCGATCTATGACCTCACGGAGTCGAAATTTTTTTTGGTACATAAATAAATTTTTTTATTTTTTTGGTTTAAAAATTCATTTTTCATTAACATAAATTGTTACTTTTTATGACAAATATTACTTTGATGGATGTCAACTATATATATATATATATATATATATGTTAGTCACTAATTGCTGTTCTATGACTCCAGTGAAATGAAATTTTTTTCCAGCAGGTAATTATTTATTTTAATTTTTAAAAAATACGAAAAATAGATTAATAATTGAAAAGTAATTTTAAAAATAGGGAAAAATATTCTGTTTTGATTTTAAAAATGAAAGAAAAATAGGAGATTAAAATTAAAGTGTTTTGGAGTGTACTATATGCTTATTATGTTATACCATATTTGATTTTTTTGTATTATGTCATTAAAATATTTTTTTAAATTGATTAAAAAATTCTAAATACTCTAAATATTAGTTAATTACTCTAATACTCTAAATATTAGTTAATTAATATTGATGTATGTTTGATCATGGCTTAAATGCAATATTTATTTGTTCTGCTATCATATTATATCTTGTTTTAGCAATGAAACAGGTAAAATTTTCAGATCAGTTCGACGGTTGCTACTAAACAAAGGTGCAACTCTAAAACAATGTCATGTTCTAATATTTTTGCATTTTTATGTTCTAAACATGTTTATTAACCTTAAAATAAGCTACCCACCAAGTTTCAGGGCAAAATATGGCCGTTTGACCACCGAAACAGTCAACCAAAAAAAATACCATCTCGACTGAAATCTTGCTGAAATTTCTGTATTTACGGTGTTTCTGAACCCACCGAAACGAAACGAAACGAAATTTCGAACCTTGGCTGAAGACATTGTTTTATGTGATATAAAAATGCAGTAATGTTAACATTGACAATAATATGTTCTGTCAAATTTCAGCATACTATTTAAACCCCAAGTATCAGTACACCCATAGACTTGCATTGGATCCGGATCTTCTGGAAGCAATGAAGCAGGTGGTTGCCAAGTTGCAAGCAAACCCCGATCTACAGGCCAAAGCCAATACTAAAGTGAGTTTTGTAGTACAATATGAATCTAAATATCATTACAATTGTTGTTAACTAGGTCCTATTTGTAAATTTGTTATAGACAAAAGAATTCAAGGATGCATTAGGCAGCTTTAGAGCCCCCGCCACATTCGCGGGTCGTACGAGTACTGATGTCGGTATGATATCCAAATTTTAGTATGTTACTATTCCAAGTCTTAAGTGTTTTAAAACGAAAATAATCTTTTACCTTCATTGTGATTTGTAATGCAACTGAATGGTGGGTGTTGTATGGTGGTTCGGCATCGGAATTGAGGAAGATTGCCATCAAAATACTCTCCCATACATGTTCTGCATCTGGTTGTGAAAGAAATTGGAGTACATTCTCACTCATCTACTTGAAAAGGCGGAATAGATTGGGTTCACAACGTCTCTTTGACTTGGTGTATGTGCACTATAATATGAGACTGAGGATGCAGCACATACGCATGGGTATGGAAAATGATAGGGGTCAGATCGAGCTAGCTGATGTTTTCCAAATTGAGTCAGATGAAGAGGATCCTCTAGTAGACTGGGTGAGGGATAGAGGTGAACCGTTGATGGATCAGCCTCGAAGTAGGCCGGATCCCTATGTAGTGCGAGTGATGGCAGCCGATGTTGATGATTATATGGCTAATGAGGGAAGGATACATTCACAACCCCCCGACCATTCGAGCCTGCGCCTGGTATGGATGAATCAGATGAAGATGATGATTGGTCCATTTCATCAGGTGGTCATACCCACACCTAAACTTAGACACAGACAAACACATGATGGTACACTACTTAGTGATGAGGATGGTGATGGTGAGGGTGATGGTGACGGTGACAGTGACGATGATGGTGATGGTGATGGTGATGGTGATGGTGATGGTGATGGTGATGGTGATGATGATGGAGGTGATGGTGATGGTGATGACGACGATGATGGTGATGATGGTGATGGTGGTGGTGGTGGTGGTGGTGGTGGTGGGGGTGGTGATAGATTTGAAAGAGTTTGAGAGAAGTACGAACAGGCCGAGCCAGAGCCTTAGCCGGAGCCAATGCGATTCACTGGGGAAAGTCAGTTTGAGTATGCCACATAAGATACTGATCACGGTGCACGTCAATCAGTTGGAGGTAGGAGTTCAAGTTACACTAGAGGGCCTCGTCGCCGATTCGGTAGAGGTGGGCAGCAAGATTGTTTGGACGTTGATAGTTTATCTACGTCTATTGGCGGAATGAATTTAAGTGGAGGGGATAGTCATCCTCACAGTGAGAGAAGAGGGAGTGGGCAATGGCGTGCCCCATCATTTATTAGAGAGAGCACCTGGTCAGAGTATCATGGACCTTATAGCAATTTACTGGGATGGGGCATACATCTAGTTCATCCATTCCTAGTACTGGCTATGGCTCCCAGGCCCAGTTATATGGTGGTGGCATTGTGGACAATATATTCTCATACCCAGCCAACCCATATATATTGCCAGAACCATCAGTTGGCAGTAGCTCAATGGCAGGTTCTTCTTCATACTATGGTGGTGATACATACCCTCGGATAGGTTACCTTCAATAGGTAGATGATTCAGTCTTTTTGGCAGTTGTGGAGGATTACGTTCGATTCTTATCTCAGACTATGATGTGGCATGCATTTGTGGTGCACTCAGAGGAAAATGCACCGCACGTCGACTCCATCATACTGGGTATGGAATCTAACCAGGCCATCATAGTTCTTTCCAGTAGATACTAGATAGTCATTATGAATTTATGATTAATGTTGTACTACTGTGTAACTAATATGTTAGGTGGATAACTTTAGTTGGAACTTGTGACTTTAATTGCATAGTATATTACTCTAATACTCTAAATATTAGTTAATTAATGTTGTTATATGTTTTGATTATGGCTTAGATGCATTATTTATTTGTTTTTAGTATCATATTATATCTTCTTATGAAATGAAGCAAGTAAAATCTCTAGAACAGTTCGATGGTTTGCCAAAGCATCACAGTATTAATAGTACTATCGTCACGGCACCCATAAACAAATGATTGTGCTTTTTCCAAAAAAGATGGCCTGGGACCTTGAAGTTCAAGCTCGTTGTCCTCACGTCCATTGCCAACCTCTTTGTCACCAAATCCTAAAACAAACAATGAGAAGGAAATAAAGTAACACAAGGACTTGGTTAAATGACTCACTAAGGGAAGATCAACAACAAATTAGTGCATTAAGAACAAAATCAATGATATGGAGGAAGTAACATGAACACTATCCTTATCAAAGATAGTGGAAAGAAAACATGAGCAATTTTGACTTTATCTCTGCTAGATCAAACAGAATGGTAGTCATAATATTGAGAGATACCAATCATATGATTGGTAGCGCCGAAATCAATGACCAAATAGGAGGAAAATGCAGAAGTAGAGGCACGAAGGGTAAAGGCCAAGGTACCTGCCTGAGTGAGGGAAGACGTAGTTGTGGGAGACAAGCTGTGTAGCTGTGTCATAACCAGTCAGAACGTGCAACATTATCTTGTGTGATGGAGATTTGGAGTAGCTGTCCAACTAAGGTACAGAAGCAAGCATGTGTTCAATGGCAGCCGTGAACCCTGGCTTCCCCTTGTTTACCACCTCAAAAACCACCAAGTGTTTGTCTAGGTGAACACCCATGCAATTCCCAACAAGTCTCTTCAGGGTGTTGGGATTTACCACAAAGTTTACACTTTAGTCTATCTTTGTCATCCCACGGCTCAGACTTTGGCCTTGTCCTCCATAACACCAAATCCGCTGTGATGTAAAGGCTAGAGCAGATCTCTCAATGGATGGTGTTGGTTCTATAGCCACCCGTCTTGTTTCCTCACTACAGAAATTACCACACACTTAATCCAAAGATGGAAGAGGTGTTTTTCTTATAATTTGCATCTAGATTGGTTCATATTCTAGGTTTTGCCCACCAAGGAGGATCAAGACATGCTTCTCAAAGGTTCTATAATCCTTAGCCTCATTTTCAAAGTTGGACAGATGAGATCTTGGTAGTGGTCGTACTCTTCCCAAAGACTAATAACAATATTGTAGTATTCAGAGATAGATATATCCCCTACTTTATTGTGAGAATCTGTTGGAGGGGTTAATAAACCTTGGCAGAATAGCCAACATGGGTCAAATGTCTTTGATACATTGTCCCAAATATCTTTCGTAGTATCCTTTTTCCTACATCTTCTACTTGTTTCAAGGTTTCATAAGAGATGATAAACCAAGTCAAAATTGTTTAAATCTTCTACCAGTTTCAGGTTTCATAGAGATGATAAACCAAGTCATAATTGTTGAGTTTTCTATCTCACATATCTGGTATGCTTAACAGAATGAGCCCAGTCGAGGCAGTTTGTACTATCCAACTTGACAATGGATATCTGGGCATTGGTGTTCTCCATAATAACTAAGTTGGGGGTTAACACCACGTATTCCACTAGTTGAGAATTGTATTGGTTTGCTAACTTCTAACTGATGTGAAGACACATGCAGTGACCTAGTTAGATACCCACTCCAGATGGGGGGGTTAACACTCTACCTGGAAGTTCCTCCCCAACACGGAAATAGTGATTCCAGCCAACAAAAAGACCCCAAATATCTCATAAAACTTGAATAACCTCCAATCAAGTGAGTATTTCAAAGTGGGAATCCACTCCATTTTAACTTGCAAGTTTAAGCACCATGACTCAAACCATAGTTGTCAAGGCGTCGCCTAGGCGTCCAAGCGGTTTGCCTGGGGCCTAGGCGACAGCCGCCTTGTTGCACTGCATGTTGCCTTCTATTTCTAGGCGACGCCTAAGCGTCCAAGCGGTTTGCCTGGGGCCTAGGCGACAGCCGCCTTGTTGCACTGCATGTTGCCTTCTATTTCTAGGCGACGCCTAAGCGTCCAAGCGGTTTGCCTGGGGCCTAGGCGACAGCCGCCTTGTTGCACTGCATGTTGCCTTCTATTTCGGCACTTATTTATGCCAAATATCATTCAAGTAAATGTTTTTAATAATTTACTTAAGATATTATTCATAAATAAGCAAATACCCCCTATTTGAATCCAATAAAAATAGTTTAAAAATCAAATTCCAAAAGGATAAAAAGTCAACCCCCCAGTCCAAGAACAAAAACTGGATTTTGGTTATATGGACGATTTTCAACTTTTAAATGCTAGGGTTTTTCTCAATTATGAAAATTTTATAAATTCTATCATGTTAAAACATTGCTAAAAACCAAAAGTCCTGTAAAAAAATATTTTGTTTTGATATTCATAAAATTATTTTCATTCAGGCGATTTTAACAGTATTCGCGCACTTAAAAATAAGTTTGACTAAAGCATTACTTTGTCATTGCAACTCAGATTTAAGTAATCTTAGACTTGTTAGAAAGCTGGTTTTATATTATAACTAATACAAAAAGTCTCATGTAAAAATAAAATCATTTGACCAGTCAAACTTATTATAGAATTAGAGCATTTTTCTAAATGTTGATTTTTTATAACTTAATATGACTTAATGTCAATTTTTTATGATTTGATGTGGCTAAATGTTGATTTTTAATGACTTGATGTGGCTTAATCTTTATTTTTTATGATACAAGGTATATATAACTTACTAAATAATGTTAGAAAATTGAAAAAATAAAAAATAACACTTGTTCGCCTAGTTCGCCTTAAGGCAGGCGCCTTCTCGCCTAAGCGCTTAGACAACCTTCCACCGCCTTGGTTTGCCTTGGCGCCGTGACAACTATGACTCAAACAACCACCCATTAACTGAAATATGGCAGTCATAGCACATCCAATAGTCCAACAAATGATGTTAACACTATGCAACAAAGTTTGGAGTTGCAGAGTTTTATAGCTAGGTATTACTAGCAGAGCCTATATGGGCTTGAAAGAAGACCCCAGGTTGACTCCAAGGGACTAGGTTCCAGATTCAATAGGGTTCAGATGAAAGAGGAACAAGAAGTTGTTTCCAGACCAGACGGTAGAATTGTCCAAACTGAGTTCTCCATCGATTATATTAATAGCTCCCAGCTTCACCAGTAACAACTTCTATTGAGAGCTTTAAGTCATCACTATGATTTACAAATGATATTCCCCGCTCTAGAACCCTCTATTATTGTTGGGTTCCAAAGCTAGAGAGCCTAGGTTGCAAGGTCACTGGTCAACTCTCAAACCAAGGTGCTTTGATACCAAGTTCACACTTTTTTTTAATAAATAAATAATGCATTAAAACAATGAGAGAATATACAAAGAGAAAGATGAAAAGGGGGGGAGACTAGGCCCGAGAGGGCAAAGAACAAAAGACAAAAGAAAGGGGAGCACAAAAGGGGAGGCAAAACAAAAGCTAACAAGATGAGACTAACACTTCATGGGGAGCCGAGATCCAAAAACCTAAGGGGGATACAAATCAGCATGGGGGTGGGGGGAAGCTATGAAAGAGAAGGAGAGACCCCAGGCAATAACAATGAGCATGTTCCTTGGGGCGTTCCTAGCTGGCTTTTGCTTGAGAGAGGTATAGCATTCCAAATCTGATCATAGGACCGGGATTTGGACATCCATCTACGAAGATTCCTTTCCATCCAAAGGTGATCAATAATAGCACAAAAAGGAAGTTTACACATTGTGTCGCAGATGGAGGCCCCAGAGAAGTCATGTCAATCCAAATCCATTCCCTATTAAAAGGGAGAATGGGCCTCCGAGAAGGCCAACAGTGACTGGGGATTTTTTTCCAGATGGTGGAAGTGAAGGAGAAGTTGAAGAAAATGTGGTTGGTATCTTTATAATTGTTCCAGTACAGACAACAAGAAGGGGGGTTTGGATATGGCGGTGAATGAGGATTGGGTGGGGAGACAGTCAGACAAAGCGTGCTAGCCGATAAAGCTTTGACGGGGAATATAACCTTTAAAACAAATAACATTGTGCCAATTGACTTTAGGGGCAGTGGTCCGGATAAGGTTCCAAGCAGAGGAAGAGGAGAAGCAGCCATTGGAAGAAGGGGTCTAGGAAATCCTATCCTCATGGTTAACGCGGGAGAGGGGGAGGGGGAACGTCAGCCTAAATATTAGTAAGGGAAGGGGAGGGGAGAAGGGACCAAGCATCATTTGTGATGATGGAGGCGACTATGGAATTTCTGGGAATACCCGAAGAGCAAACAAAACGAGGGCTGACAATGGAGAGGAGGATCCCAGCAGGGTGCCAATTTTTTAACTCTAATATGGTCATTCGTTTCTTTATCTTTCTTGATTTTGCCGCACATCCATCTCAGCATCCTCATCTCTGCTAGACATAGCTTATCAATATGAAATTTCTTAACTGCCCAGCATTCCCCGTACTTTATAGCCGGTCTAACAAATGTCCTATAGAACTTTCCTTTAAGCTTTATAGGAATATGTTGGTCACACAACACTCTGACCGCACCTCTCCACTTCATCCATCTCACTTTAATCCTCTATATCACCTTATTTATTTATAATTGACCCTAGATATTTAAATTGATCACTTCGTGGTACCTCTCCCCTCAATCTTCACTATATCGTTATCCATCGTAGTGTGACAAAAGTTACACATCATGTACTCTATCTTTGGTCTACTTATCTGAAAACCTTTTGATTCCAAGGTTCATATCAATAGCTCCAACTTAACGTTACTCTCGATTTTTGTCCCATCCACCAAAACAATATTATCAGCAAAGAGCATACACCATAGAACCTCATGCCCTCTCACGATTCTTAAATCATATATGATAAGCATAAAAAAATAAAAGATTGAAGCATATCCTTGATGTAACCCAATTGTAACTGGGAATTTAAACCCATGCCCTCCCACGATTCTCACACTAGTCACCACGTCCTCACACATATCTTTAATTATATCTACATATTAACTCGAAACCCTTCTCTTTTCTAGTACATGCCAAATTTTCTCTCTAATGACTCTATCATAGGCTTTAAAGCATAGGGAGCAAATAGGATTAGATACCCTGGTCGTCCATGTTGTATACGATGAGTGTCCACCCTTGGTCTATGCAAATTAATGAAATAAATTCACTAATTCACTAACTTGAACAGCGGCATACACTGTAGTTGACCTCTTACAAATTAAAGAAATGAGGAGGTTAATCAAAAAAAGATATTTTAATTAATCAAAGGTCTAGCTGATCACCGCATCTATATTGTAAATATGCAGCAACGAATAATCCAACCAAATAAAGACCATATGTAAAACCTTCTTGCAAGCTCTAAATCTTTCCATGAGCCTCTTAAGTAAATAGCTTTTGTAATGGGTCTACCTAGCATAAAACCAAATTGGTTCTCCAAGATAATAGCTTCTCTTCTCAGATGGGCTTCAATAGCCCTCTCCCACAATTTTATAGTGTGGCTTATTAGTTTTATGCCTCTATAGTTATTGCAGCTCTAAATATCACCTTCTTTTTGTAGATCGTGGCTACAGTGCTTCTCCTCCAATCATCTGGCACTTTCCTTGTGTTTAAATCTTGTTAAAACTATTAATTAACGAAGAAAACCCACATATGTCTTAAGTTCTTCCACACCTCTATTGGGACCTCATCAAGGTTTGGTATCTTGCCTACTTTAATCTTTCTCAAGGCTACTTCAACTTCAGCTGTTCTTACTTTTCGTATATATCAATAGTATGTGGTGTCTTAATGAATAAAGCATTCTTCCGAGCCACTTGTACTCGAAGTGTCTCCATTTAGTTAGTCAGAGAAGTGCTTTACCCATTCTTACTCAAACTATCTCCTTACTAGGACTCTGCCATTATCGCTTTTAATACATCTCACATGGTCGAAATCGCTACTCCTTCTTTCTCCTATTTTAGCAATCTTATAAAAATGGCTTGTTACCCTTCCTTAGTGTTTAGATTATTTTAAAGGTGGTCATATTTCTTCACCCTTGCTTTCCCTACAACTTTCTTAGCTTTGTTTCTGGCAACATTAGTCATCTTTTTATCTTCCATCTCTTTAGTCCTTTGCCATGTCTTAAAACTAGCTTTCTTAATCTTAATGGTTGTCTGGATCTCATCATCCCACCACAAAGTCTCCCTAGGGCCTGATGAATAACCTTTGCTTCCCTTAGTCTTGAGCAACCTTCATAATACATGTCGTCATCTCGTTCCACATCATATTGATGTCTCCCTTAAAGTCCTACTTTCCTTGTTTGACCACATTATCGGTAAATGTATCTAGGGAATCTCCTTTTAATCTCCACCAATTTATCATATGGCAATTAGGTTCCCTTATGTAACACCCTAAATTGCAAGCAACTAAGCTCAGTGCCAGGACCCAGCTGGCATAGGAGATAGGCTGCCTTACTCTGGTGGATTCATTTGTATAGCAGAAAAAAAGGGATTGCCACACTGTGGTGGATTCATTTGTACAGCAGACAAAGAGGGAAGTTGGCAATCCCCTACCGAGGAAAAGGTGTACAAATGGCAAAAAATAGTGGGACCAGTCCTACATTGAGTGGACTCACAAGCCCAAGAGGTAGGATAGCAATTGGACTAAAAATGGGCAAACCGGCGTCATACCCTGCTGCCAACCGGCCAGCCGGTTCGGGTAACAGAACGCCCATAAATGGCATTTTTCTCTGTGGGTCCCACTGCTTTGCAAGGTTATTTTACCCACTCTTACTAGTGATTAGGGCATCAGTAAGGGCTCTAATGCAATTAATTTCATGCTAAACTCTATTTTCAATAATGAGTTATTTTAGTTTAAACAGTAAGGAAAAAAATAGGTTTCCAAAAAAAAAAAAAAAAGATTTACCAAACAGATCCTAAGGCCTGTTTTGGTTTATAAGGGGGGCAGGGATGTCGGCTAATGCCTCTCCCTTGCTGCCGAGAACAGAAAGAAGCAGAGAAGAAAAAGAAAGGGAGGACTCGATTGGGGCTGCTACACCTAAGGTAAGCCCTACTGATACATGTAATTTAAGAAATAAGTTGGTTTAATTAAAACAGTTAGCTAGGGTTATGAATTTCTAGTGATTGAGGGATGGTATTGAGTTCCTATATACTAAATTCAGTACCTGTGGCTGAATCCCTAAATTTAGTAGGGGTTCAAGGATTTAATTTGCAGTAAATCAATCCCTATAACCCCAAAAAAAAAGGGCTTCAGGTATTCATTGGGAATTCATGCAAATTGGGACTGAAACAAGGTAGTATATGGAAAAAATTTCTGCAGAAAAATAAGAACAGAAAATTATCATTTTCAGATTTCAGAATTGGGTTGCAATGGTCTGAATTCTTCCCTAAAACCTATTGTTAAGCTTGATTGGGGTTAGGATTTCAGCGGTACTGTTATTGTATACCTAGCAGTCCGACCCTAATTGAGTGACTAATTTTGGGGAAAATGGATTCAGCCACCCAATTTACTTAATTCATATCCAAATCTGAATTCTGTTTAAGGAATTGGGTAGTTTACTGTTATGTAATTTTAATAACAGTAATTGGTGGTTTTAAGGACTGTAAAATGACCATAGGGACAAAGAGATACCTTCCCCATTTGCCATGGACCATACCAATCGGCCATGGGCAGCCCAAGCCAGAGAAACTGGCAGAACCGCATATGGAAGTGCAGAAATTTCTGCAGATTCTCTCCCACCGGTTGGGCAAGCGGCCAGTCGGTTGTCTCCCACCTGTCGGGTGTTTTTAAGCCGAATCAGCCCCTGTTTTGCTTGAATGGTACCCTACCCCTTGTGGGTTATGTTCCCTACCTATTTACCCAAATTAGCCCTATGAGTAGGGGTAACAAGGGGGCATTTCTGAGGTCTTAAATAAGATTGGGACATGGGCTGTTCAGAGTGGTTTTGGGTTCAGTAGTGAACCTATAATGCGTCAATTCAGATGTAGATAGGTGTTATAGATATTTAACAAATGATACACACTTGGTTAGGAACCTAAATAATCGGGCAAGAATACGAATTCGATTGCGGGGATCTCATCGTACTAGTGATTTGGGTAACAAGGTGAGTGGGTGTTTGACTTTATTTTACGAGTGTTTTTGCATTCTCTTTTGTTTTGTGTGGATCATGCATATGTGTGTGAATTGTGACATTGAGTATGCATATTGTTAACTTATGATTATGATATAATTGAATTGCTTGTTACTCTTCTGTTATTTTTACTACTAATCTGTGAGTATGGAAGGATGAGGCTGTGAAAAGGTTCCGGATTGCAGAGGTAAGTGATTGTGGTTCTGTGGATGAGGTCTACAGTTGTAACGGTCGTATTGACGATCTAGGGCATCGCATGGCCGAGGTTCTTTCCTGTACCGTGGGCCTAGAGGTCAAAGGATGTGTGTGGTATGATGTGCGATAAATGGTAATGATTGCAAGATCGATGGTCTGAGGCACTGTATGGCCGAGGTGCATTTCCGGTACCGTGGGCTCAGAGGTCGGTATTACAGTGATGGCCACTTGGATGCTATGGATGTGATTGATGCATGTAGAATACATATGGTTAAGATTCATAGACCCTGGTGCTACACCCCTTACCAGTAAGGGGTTAGGTACTGGCTAATCCCAGGAGATGGGATGCAGTACGGGTGACCGATGTATAAGATTCTAGGACCGTGGCTGCATACCCCATAGCACGAGTGACCGATGTATGAGATTCCGAGACCATGGCTGTAGGATGGGGTTACTCACTAGGGGTTTGTGGGGTGACCGATGTATGAGATTCCAGGACCTGCAAGCTCCTGACTTACAACTAGCTTGTATCTCTGGGTGACCAATGTCTGTGACTCCGGGACCAAGGATGCCACCTATGTTGTAGCATTAATACCCTATCTGGACTTAGTAATTGTTTGCTAGGTATTGTGTGATAAAAATGGATCATGAGCATCATCTAATTTGCTTGAGCATACATTGTATCATTTGCTTGCGGGTGCTTGCATCATTTGTTTGCGTGTGCTTGCATATACACCCCTCACTGGGCTTGTGAAGCTGACCCCTCGTTGATTACTATTTTTAAATGGTGGAACCAGTGTTGAGGCAGTATTGGACTTTGGCAGCGGTTGTGAGGCTTGTGTCTGTGAGACACCAAGATGCTGAAGGACATCATTTCTACCATAGTTGTCAAGGCGACGAGGCGTCGCCTAGGCATCCAGGCCTGTTTGCCTGGGGCCTGGGCGACAGTCGCCTTATTGCACTACAGTCGACAGTAAATGCTTTTTATATTTGTTATTTCATTTACTTAAGATATAATTCATAAATAAGCAAATACCCCCTATTTGAATCCAATAAAAATAGTTTAAAAATCAAATTCCAAAAGGATAAAAAGTCAACCACCCAGTCCAAGAAGAAAAATTGGATTTTGGTTATAGGGGTGATTTTCAACTTTTAAATACTGGAGTTTTTCTCAATTATGAAAATTTTATAAATTCTATCATGTTAAAACATTGCTAAAAACCAAAAGTCAAGTAAAATAATTTTTTGTTTTGATATCCATAAAATTATTTTCATTCAAGCGATTTTAACAGCATTCGTGCACTTAAAAATAAGTTTGACCGGAGCATAACTTTGTCACTACAACTCAGATTTAAGTAATCTTAGACTTGTTGGAAATCTGTTTTATATTATAACTGATACAAAAAGTCTCATGTAAAAATAATATCATTTGACCAATCAAACTTATTATAGAACCAGAGCATTTCTCTAAATTTTGATTTTTTATAACTTAATATGACTTAATGTTAATTTTTTATGATTTAATATGGCTAAATGTTGATTTTTAATGACTTGATGTTGCTTAATCTTGATTTTTTATGATACAAGATATATATAGCTTACTAAATAATGTTAGAAAATAGGGAAAATAAAAAATAACAATTGGTCGCCTTGTTCGCCTCAAGGCGTGCGCCTTCTCACTTAAGCGCTTAGACAACCCTACACCTCCTTGGTTCGCCTTGGCGCCGTGACAACTATGATTTCTACTATTTCAGATATTCCTTTTGATGTATATATTTATGGAATGTGCAGTAAGTAGTATTGAAACTTGTGGTTGTTTTCAGACATGAAAATTATATAATGTAGTTTATCACGTTAGTACATCACCAGTGATATTTCTATGGTTTTATTAGCATACTCTAATTTTAGTTGGGATCTTGATGGCATTTGTGAGATTAAGATATTGCATCTATGATCCTAGGTATGGTAGGCTGATTGGGTTGAGAATCAAATGCCGCATACCTTGGCCAATTTGAGGTAGGGTATGATAGAATATCCTACGCTTCTACGTAATGAGGCACTTATCTAGAACCACCAGTCTATGTTGAGTGGTTAGGCTCTCCCAATGTATAACCTTACAATCCTTACACAATACTCTTTCGATTCTTCTGTTACGAAGAAATCTTTTGGTTGTTATGGCGCCCACTTTTGTAGGTGACTAGATGCTTCTCTCTTTCCAAAGAAAGTATTCACAATGGATAAATCATAGGCTACCGCAAAGTCTAAAATTGAGGTCCCCGCCTTAGTCCTCTTCCCAACTCCATAGCCTCCATGAACACACCCTCATCGCCTCTACATCACTCCCAACATGTCCATTCAGGTCACCTCCTATAATAATCATCTCACCTTGAACAAAACCATGCACTAAATCATCAATGTGTTCCCAATTTGAAGCTTATTACTATCATCCAATCCTACTTAGGGTGCATAAGCGCTAATTATAATGACAACCTATTTCTCCAACACTAATTTGATGGATATAATCCTATCTCCTAGTCTTATAACATCCACTACATCATTCTTCAAATCTTTGTCCACTACTATGTGAACTCCGCTTCTATTATTTTGATCTCCCGAATACCAAAGTTTGAAGTCTTACAACACCTTAGCTTTTTTACCCTCTTATCTAGTCTCTTGAATACATGCAATATCCTTCTTCTCCTCATAACATCTATCAACTCCAGACTCTTACTCCTCAAGGATCCAATGTTCCAGGATGCTAATCTAATCCAATGCTTATGGGCTAGATTCTTTACTCTCACTCGCCCTTGCCTACTTATCATCAATCTGGGCATCAACACGGCGCCTCACTTATGGGGGACACCCTATAAATATAAGGACAACAATAGGACATAAAAGAAATCAGAAAATAAATGGATCCATACAAAAGGTGATCTGCTGAATATATTAAGGTGCCAACTGCCTACCTGACACACTAATATAGAAAATAAATATATACAAATATATAAGTATAATGAAAGGGCACTAACTGCATTAAACAAACAATCCCCTATATTCACTAACATGAGAGAAAAAAAAAAAGTAAGATTACAAAATGCCCCTATACAGATATGTGCCATTCTATTTACTATTCTACCCTCACAATATGTACTTCTAATAAAGAGCCTGGTTATGTTCTTATGGGAGAAGAAAAAAGGGTAACAATGTAACATATATAACCTGATATTTATCAATGGTATGTATCTCCACAAAGGCTGCACATACAACTCGCCGGATGAAGTTCGCCTGTGAGTTGTAGGGGGTAATGATGCCAATGTCTTCCTCAGAAACACCTTTGTTCACCAATTCATCAATGATCTATAGACAAATAACAAAGTTTTCAAAACAAGATAAGTTTAAAAACTAGCTTCTCCAACGCCCCAATAATGAACAACAAATTTATGAAGCTAGGAGAATCCAGTTTAAACCAGTGGAAAATGGAGAAATATTGCAATTAAAAATTATTGGCAGGAATTTATCACAAGGAGCATACCTCCGCAACAATGCAAGCCTCACTAGGGTTGTTCACGGTCTTTTGGTCCTTTACCTCCAAAGCAGGCAACATATCTATGATCAAAAGACAGATTCATGAAGGAGCTCAAAAATGTACTGGGAATCTTGCATGGCTCCGAAGGAAATAATTAAGAAGTCTAATAACCTGTATTAATAAATATAACTGGTTTGTTTGGATCCAAGACCTGCACAAATTTACAAAATAAGTTAAAATAAATTCAGAAGTTATAAAAAAGGATTTAAGCTATCAATCTTGCATTCACTTTTAGTTGTTTGTGTTCATTTCTTTTGGTGACAAGAGTATTTCACCCATAAGGGGACAATAGGATATTCTAGGGAAACAATAGCTCTATTCCAGAGTTGATCACAATGATTAATGAGGTTTTCTCAGGGGCCATCATAATGGTACAATCTGGGGTATATCTGCAACCACTCTCCATGACTCATAAGAGATGAAGCCTCCTCTCCTGCTGCTCTCAGAACATCAAAGTTCTAGTGGCCTCCCCTCCATAGAGTTCCTTCCAGATAATCGAGCTCAATTTTGAGGATGTGGTTCACAGAACCAAGAGAGATCAAACTTGGAGGGAATTTGCACAAGACAATTATTTAACTGTGTTTAGGTCCCTAAAGGGAAGGACACTCCACCATTACTAACAAAGCTCTCATTTTGAGTATCAAGTAGCCTCTACTGTTGAGAGTCTTGAGACCTAAAGTGTGAGATTAGAGGGTGGATACCGTGGATTATTTCACTGTGAATGGTTTGCTCTCATCCAGTCATGGAAATCTAGAGCAACCATCTATACCTTCTTATTGAGGAAAGAAAGTAGCAATCTTTTTTAATCCATTGGATGGCATAACCCGTGAATGCCTTGGCAGATGATTAACTAAGCAAGAGGTGCTTAGGATTGTAATGGGTGTATGTTCTTAGAGGATGCTTCAGAGCCCTAAGGCTTTTCCTCTTTGTACCTTTGCTGATTGTAAATAAAAAATAAAAAATAAAAAAAAGGTGATTTACATCAACCTCCCCTGGCGTCTTCCTATATTACATCCTCCCCCCTCAAAATCCGTTTATTACATTTAAACCCCAAAACTCTACACCGTTAGCATCTTTGTCCTGCAAGTCCGTTAGGTGGATAGAATTTTATTGAAAATCCGATTTTGCCCTTTTTGTCTTCAACATACATAACCCCACTTACATTTGATTTTGTTTGCAGGCGACAGTTTCCTCTGTCTCCGGCGAAGGCTTCTTAGGTGATGGTTTCTCCCAAAAGGGGTTACAGAATTCAGCTTAGATGAAAGGGGCAGGTTCGAAGTTCATCTTGAACAAGCCTGCAATGCCAAGTTTGAGAATGAGGAGCATTACGATCGGAATGTATCTGGGTTTCTTAGCTATGGACAGATCGGGGCTTTGTCTGTTATATAGGCTCAAGAGCTGTTCCTTTGGTTTCCTGTAAAGGGTATTCGTGTCGACATCCAAAGCTCCGGACTTATTTACTTTGATGTGGGTGTCATTTACAAACAATTCTCTCTGTCGTTAATGTAGACTAGGATAGGGAGTCTAAGCAAGTCTCAATATGCAGGAACTTTTAATCAAAGAACAACCAAGCAAACACAAATAACCCAACAGAAAAATACCAACAAGGCAGAGTTAAACAAGCACAAATCAGCCCTATCGATTTCAATTAATTCAATAGTACAGCAGCTGAATAACAACCAGTAAATCAAGGACTATCACACCAATAACAGGGACTGAATCAAGGGAAACAGTGACCAAAACAATGCTCAAACTTCAGAACAATCGACCCAAAATTTCTGGGCAGATCTGGCCAGAAGTCCCAATCGGCCAGAATAGGAGACTTCTCAGATCTCACAAATCCCTGGTCTGATTAGGCTCAGATTAGGATCGAGTCTCCTACTAGGTGAGACTGACACTCGATCCAAAATTCAAGGCCATCAGATGGCTGTAACTCTCAGAACAGAGAAGGGGCGACAGAAGAGAAAACTGAAAAATTCTAAGCCCAGAATTTTGGAATCAGTCAGACCTCTTACCTGGATTGATGGACCTTGTAAATAATCATGAGAAGAAGAATAAGAAAGCTTGAAGAAACCTCCTAGACTTCACGCCACAAGGAGTCAATTGGATCGAACACGAATTCCAACACTTTGATCAGACACTAAGCACACTCAAAGAGCAAAACGCAGAAGCATTGTTTAATTTCATAAATCATTCCAGGCTCAATGAGAGCCTTCTTCTATATTTATAATAATGATGGGGGTTACAAAAAAAATAGAAACTAACTTTAGTTTCCAAAAACTGAAATAGAAACTTACAAAATAGAAGGTCCTCAAGTTACTAAAACTGGAAATAGAAACTAGGAATTAAAAGTACAGAAATTAGAAACTAAATAAACTGGATTTAGAAACTAAATAACCCCATCAATCCCCAACTAAAAGGAAACTAATGAAAAAAGGAAACTAACTAGTAATCCCATACTCAACCCATAAAAGTGGCCAATACACTCCAAAGCACATGGACTGAAGGCCCAACACATATACAACCCAACCCTAGGCTTATTCCTAATAAAACAAGCATATTTTGGTTATTAATCTATAACAACTCTCCCCATCTTGAAAAAATTCGTCCTCCAATTTTGCAGTGATGAGATAGGAACAACATGTGAATAGCAGCTATAACTGTCACACCCCAATTCCAAACTTCCAGTAAACCCATCTTACTATTAAGAATACCGGTGGTGTGAGTAAGAGGCGTACCCGTCTTACAAACCTACCAGGATCTCTGATAGCAACACATTAACATACACAATCTCATAACACGAACCAAACCAATAACAGCCAAATCAATGTATAATACCAGAATCATAATTCAAAATGGGGGACATCTAATGATATCATATGTATATAACCAAGTTATTCCATTACAATAGTTCAAGACTTATACATAATAAGCCCAAAAGTATACAATCATCAGGTTGGTGTCAGAATATCAAAAATACATTGTGCATCTCATGGTGCTGCGTATGCACAGTAGTCACAAACATCCTGATCATGCTCTTCGGCTTCTGGCATCCACCAGTCACCTACTCCGTAGTCAGGCCCCAAGGAGGTTGAGTCACCACCCAACGTCACTACTATACCTGCATCATCATCTAAAAAGTAGCATATACATGGGGTGAGCATCTAACTTGCTCAGTAAGGGGTAGGGTTCATGCACAACCAAGTATATATAATATTCCATGATGACATGAATACAGGAATACAGGAATTAAACTCATAGTCCTTGATGCGAATGATGCAATCCATTTGATTATTAAACCACCTATCAATACAATAAGTCAGATAATGGTACTACGGTACATTAGGTTGTATCCCTGGTCTCAGAACTCGCACATCGACTACACAGCGATACAAGCCCTAACCTTGATTAGGAGCCTACCGGTCCCAAGATGCGCCCATCGGTCACCCAACAAACCCCTGAAACTCCCTCTTGGCAGTCACGGCATCGAGATCACCATCAGCCACGCTGAATAGTTCCCGCCTTCGGCAACAATCACATCGTACCGAGTGTGGCATTCCGAGAAGTTTCATCGAACACACCACCATTGGGTTATCCAACACCTTACCCCTTATTGGCAAGGGGACCTAATATGAGGAATGTCACCTAACCACAATATCATACATACCTTTCATAATAATACAATTAGTATGGATCACGTGACTCCAAGATCACCATCGGCCACGAAGTGGGTCCATTTCCAAGTATAGTCCCGGGGTACATGATACCGGGATACCATCAGCCACAAGGTGTAACCCATGACTATATACCTATTCTAGCATACAAAGCAATTGAGTATGGACTACATAACACTGGGATTCCTATCGGCCAGGAAGTGTATCCATTTCCAAATGCAGTCCCAGAATATATGATACTGGGATACCATCGGCCACAAAGTGTAATCCACGACTACATCCAATCTAATGCACATAATCAACGCATGAATGGAGCAAACATACGGCAATCACAGTACCGGAACCACCTCGACCACATCGGATTCTGTCTCACAACATAATAAATGCAACAATCATGCAGCAATCATAGTACCAAAACCACCTCGGTCACACCGAATTCCATCTCATAACATACATTTCACATTAATTCTAACAACATATTATACAATAATATAACATGTTATGGAAGATCATAATCATTTAAGCAATTAATAATCATGTGAAAATCCTAACACATACGAGCAGTTCTACAATAATTAAACAATCCGAAAACAAAAGTCAACCATCCCTCACCTTAGTTGTGTTCTGTCAAATTGGTTCCAAGTGTGTCAACCGATTGTTTCACTCATTACCGCTCAAGGTACGTGTGCGTCTCTGTCCTAGGCACAAAGGTAACCAAACGTCAATACATGTCGAGAACATCGGAAAGGGCCCACAGGGGTTACCCCCAAAGAATTCAGACACTGTCCAACCTATACAGTACAGGTCACCAGATTCAGTCATCGGAAACAGGTGAAAATCCACCAGATTCATCAAATGTGAATCTGGTGGCACAAGCAGAGAGCTCCTAAGGCTCAGAGACCTCACCGGAAATAGCCACCAAATCCAAGCCCAATGTTTCCTGTGGGGTGTTTCCGGTGGAAACACAAATGTTGCACGTGCAATTTAGGGCTTTCTGACTTTAGTCCGATCGATGGGATTTGTTCCGTAGAGTTTGTAGAGGATGTTCCTACCTTCATTTTAAGCTAAAGAAATCCCGATTCTATCAGGCCATTTGGGAGATACATTGATCGAGAGATTAAAACCCTAGATGGTCATTTGGTCACAAGTGTTGTCGGAGCTCACCGGACTTGGTTTAAGCTCGGCAATCACACCAAGGAGGTGAAATGATCATTCCCCGGGCTCTTGGAGGTGTCGGGTTCATAGCTCACCTCTTGCCCAACTTAGTTAGGTCAAAATGAAGAGAAAAAGAGTGGTAAGAGATGTAAAAACTACCTCCGGCAAGATTCCGACAAGGGTTCATGTAGCCGGGAGCAAAGGTGAGCCTCCCTCCCTTTATCTCCTCTTCTTTCCCTCTCCCACGTTAAATGTGAGAAATGAACTCACCTCTCCTATTTATACTAATTTGTGTCCTTAGGGCCTGTTTGGTTGGCCCATATCCGATTAAATTGGGTTATTTCATAATTCTGGGCATGTGGGCCCGCCTCCTTAGACCCATATAGAGTACAAGTCATGAGGAAGGTGTGGGAGAGTGGGTGGGGTCATCCGGGGTTGTTCACAATGCTGGTGTTGGGACCCACGAGCATTGGAGCCTATTGGACAACATAAGTGGCCACCGGATCTAGGCCTAGGTGCTTCTGGTGGTCAAGACAGTTAGATGTCATGACTGCTTGCTGTCCCCTAGTTGGTCTCCCGTAGGTGGTTGCCCTAGGTGTTAAGTATGGTCTTCCAACAGTTTTGGTGGGTGCCAAGATTTAAGTGTAGGAGTGTCGGGTCACTTACCGTCTGGGATCAGAGGGTTTGAATCCCTTCCAATTGGATCAGCAGGAGATGCACTGGTCAGTGGGGTCATCCTTCCCCCTTTGGCAATGAGCTGCCGTGAGCCAAAACTCGATGGTGCTTTCCACTCCTAGTCCGAGACTTATCACAACAGTTCAATTTTGATCGGGTTAGGGCATGGGTGTAACATTGCCCCCACCTTACAAGAATTTCGTCCTCAAAATTGGACGTACCTAGTAAGTCGAATAATCTGGGGTACTGCTTCATTTCATCTTCCCACTCCCAGGATGCTTCCTGTTCTGGGTGATTCATCCATTTTACCTTAATGAAGGAAATGGTAAGGTTGCAGAGAACGTGGTCCTTCCGGTCAATAATCTTCTCCGAATACTCCACGTAGGCAAGATCCTCATCCAACTCTTTTGTATGGACTGAGCTGCCTTGATTCTTTCCCTGATCACATTCACCTTCTCACTAGTGGTCTGGATCAAGTCCAGACCTAGAATGTGTCATTCACTAACTACATCCTAATACAAAGGAGTCCGACATTTCCTACCATACAGTGCCTCCACCGGAGACATACCGATTGTGGCTTGGTAACTGTTGTCGTAGGAGAACTCAATAAGGGAGATCTACTCGTCCCAACTGTAACTCATATCCAAGGCACATGCTCGAAGTAGGTCCTCCAAGGACTAAATGGTCCTCTCCGACTGTCCATCTATCTATGGGTGAAATGCCGGGGCTGAAATTCAATTGGATGACCATAGCCTTCTGTACTCATGTCCAAAACTTTGAAGTGAATCTGGGATCTTGATCAGAGATGATGCTAATGGGTACACCATGTAACCGGATGATGTTATCAATATATAGTTTGGCCAACTTGTCCATGGAGAAGTGGCCATAATTGGGATGAAGTGAGCTGCTTTGGTCAAGCGGTCCACAACTACCCAAATGGCATCCATACCCTTACTGGTGCGGGTTAACCTAGTGACGAAGTCCATGGTAATATTCTCCCATTTCCACTCCGAAATAGGTAGTGACTGTAGTAAACCATGGGGCCTTTGTCTTTCAGCCTTGACATGCTAGCATATGAGGCACCTTGCCACGTGCGTGGCAACATCATTCTTCATTACCTTCCACCAGTATAAACCCTTTAGGTCCTTATACATCTTAGTGCTGCCGTGGTGAATAAAGTATGAGGAGTTGTGTGCCTCCTTCAAAATAATCTCTCAAGCCACCGTCACTAGGCACACATAACCTTCCCTTGAACTTAAGAATCCCACCTTCAGTTAGGTTGAAATCCGGGTCCTTTTGATTACCCTCCTTACAGTCAGCTATCAATTTTTGCAACTTTGCATTAGTACCCTGAGCTACAGTGATTCTGTCCACTAGATTGGGTTGTACCACCAATGCTGATAGTGACAAGGTGACAACTTCCACTAATAGCTCCAAATCCAGTTTCCTGACCTCTTCTAGGAGATGCTCACTGGTAGTTAAGGATGCAAGAGTCAGTGATTGAGATTTCCGACTAAGTGCATTGGCTACCATATTGGCCTTCCCCAGGTGATAGTGGATAGTACAGTCATAATCCTTCATCAATTCCAACCAACACCCTATCTCATGTTGAGCTCTTTTTGGGTGAAGAAGTACTTGAGGCTCTTGTGGTCACTGTATATCTCACTCTTCTCACCATACAAGTAATGCCTCTAGATTTTCAAGGCAAAAATCACCACCGCCAATTCCAAGTCATGGGTGGGGTAGTTCTTCTTAGTCTTTCAGCTGGCGAGATGCTTATGCAATGACCTTCCCATACTGCATCAACACATAGCCCAACCCTAATTTGGTGGCATCACTAGACACAACCATACCACCTGTACCGGTCGGAATAGTCAAGACCGGAGCTGATACTAACTTTTACCTTAGTTCCTTAAAGCTCTTTTCATAAGCATCGAACCACTCAAATTTCACACCCTTAAGTGAGTTTGGTCATCGGTGCCGAAATGCGGGAGAAGTTCTCAATAAACCTCCTGTAGTATCTAGCCAATCCCAGAAAACTACGAATGTCTGCCACATTCTTGGGAGTGTCCCATTGTAGAATTGCCTTCACCTTGCCTAGGTCAACCTCTATACCCTTATCTGAGACAATGTGACCTAGGAATGCTATTTGTGCAAGCCAGAACTCACACTTGCTGAATTTGGCGTAGAGTTGCTATTCTCTCAGACGTTGCAATACTAGCCTTAGCCCTCAGGTGAACAATATGTTCCACTACACTCTAGAGTACACCAAAATGTCATCAATGAACACAATCACAAACTTGTCTAAGACATCCTGAAATACCCGGTTCATCAAGTCCATAAATGCAGCCGCTGCATTGGTCAGTCCAAATGACATCACCAAGAACTCATAATATCTATACCGAGATCTGAAAGTTGTTTTGTTGACATCACTATCCTTGATTTTGAGCTGATAGTGGCCCGATCTAAGGTCAATCTTGGAGAATACCTTAGCACCTTGCAGTTGATCGAACAGGTCATTAATCCTTAGCAAAGGATATCGTTTTTTTATTGTTAGCTTGTTAAGCTCCTGATAATCAATACACAACCTCATACTTCTGTCCTTCTTCTTGACGAATAGTACTGGTGCTCCCCATGGAGACACACTAGGTCTAATGAATCCCTTCTTTAGAAGGTCCAAAAGTTACACCTATAATTCCTTCAGTTTTGTGGGGGCCATGCGGTAAGGGGCTTTTGACACTAGTGCCGAGCCAGGAGTAAATCTGTGACAAACTCTGTCTCTCGATCCGGGGGCAATCTTATCAAGTCATCCGGAAATACATCGAGAAATTCCCTTACCACATCTAGTTCGGTCAATGGTCTGACCTCTATCTCAGTATCTATCACAGATGCCAAGTAGCCTTGACATCCTTGGTCTAGTAGCTTCTTCATCCAAAGTGCTGACACAATAATCATCTTGTGTTTCTTTGACTTATCCCCTACAAAGGTAAAGTCTCCCTCATCATGGGGTCTGAATACTATCACCTTCTCTGCACATAGCACACTGGCTCTGTAGGCGAACAACCAGTCCATCCCTAGAATCACATTAAAATCAGTTATATCCAACTTGATCAAGTGTGCATTCAAGTTTTTTCCATTTATGGTCACCGGACATGGTTCATAAACATAATTCAAACCCACCACACTCCCTGTGGGTGTACTCACTACCAACACTAGGTCAAGCTTTTGGGTGGAATTCCCATCTTCTTCGTAAATGTCAATGACAAATGAATGGGATGCTCTTGAGTCAAATAACACAGGTGCAGGTAAAAATGATATCAATAATGTACCTGTCACCACTCCCAGTGTAGCTTCTGCATCCTTTGTGGTAATAGCAAACACCCTTCTATATGGTCTCTAGCCCTGTGATGGTTGTGTTGGCCGATTGGCTACATAAGCCTGGTAAGGCCTAGGTGGCAGGGTATAAGGTGCATCACCCGGCCTCCGGTGGGGACATTTCCTGGTGAGGTGACCTGGTTGGTCACAATGGAAGCACCTGGGGTTTGAACCCACAGATTGAGACATACCACTGGAGTGGGAGGACTAGAAGGCTTGACTTGCTTCTGGCCTTCTTGACTGAACTGGAGTTAGGTTGATATAAAAGCCTCTTGAGAGCTTGCTGGCTCCCCTGGAATCAAAGGACACCATGGGCCTCTTCCCCATTTCTTGTTGGGCCGAGAAATTGTCCCTGTGCCGGTCTTTAATGGGCATGGCTTCTTAAACCACTTCAGCATATGTCTGCAACATCAACCCAACCATAGTAGAGCTGATGCTTGGCCTCAACCCCTTCTCGAACTTCCTGGCCTTGGCCCTATCATTTTGAATGTGCTCCGGAGCAAAGTAGTACAGCTCCTCATACCTCTATTGGTACTCTAGCACGGATCGGGACCCTTGCACCAAATTGGAGAACTCAGTCTCTCTCCTATCCCGAAAGCTCTCAGGGAAGTAATTCCCAAAGAAGATCTCCTTGAAGTCTTCCCAAGTGGGGGTGGGGTTGGGGTTGGTTGCCCTTATAATGAGCTCAATAGCCCTCCACTAAACATTGGCTTCATTTTGCAATTGGTAGCCTGCACAGTATTTTCTACTCATCATTGCAGCCCATTAACTTAAAGACTTGCCCCATACCCCAATCCATCTTGAAGGAAGCAACTGACCATGGCTCACATTGGAGAAGTATGGGGGTCTCAGCCTTTGGAACTTCTCCATCATTTTGGTTAGGTCAGTCCAACCCTCTACGTGCACTTGGGCCTGCCCTTGCACTTGTCTAGGTACTTGTACTTGAAATTGCCCTTGTACCTATCCTTGTACCTGTCCGTGCAATTGCCCTTGCATCCCATCAGATGTTTAAAGGGTGGCTAAGCCAGCTGGCACCGGGGGCTGGTGCCGGTGGAGTAGGGGGTGCGAGAGGTGCATTCCGAGCCTCAATAGCAGCTTGGATCCGCGTATCAATCCAAGCCATAAACTGAGTTTGCCTCTCTTCCACTTCACGCATCATGTTACCCATTATGTTGGCAACATCATATGCCGTGAAACGGGTGGGGCCGGTGGCACATTACGCGGTTTACCCCAGTTCCTCGTAGGGGAAATGGGAGGTGATGCATTGGAGCGGGATCGGGTATTCCAACGTGACATGATTCCTGTTGAGGAATCTTAATTAGCCACACGTACATAGGTAGCAAGCATGTTAAGGTCAACATGCATAGTGGGTCCCACATGCGTACACAAGGAGTATGTTAGGATTAAAGCATACATAGGTGGGGTCCAGGAGGTATTGAAATCCGATCACACACATATTAAGGAGGCAATCTCCCAAGCAAGGAAGCAAATATTATAAAATAAAATAACATAAAAAAAATTATTCCCTAAAAATGTTCACCGGAAACCAGGCCTTTTCACCGAATTCAACAGGTGTGTTTCCAGAGAGGGTACCAGAAAGCAAATATCCAAAAAATTTCTCACCAGAAACACTCATCGGATCCAGGTCAAGTGTTTCCTATGGGGTGTTTCCAGTGGACCCAAAAACGTTCTAAATAGGCTCATGTTTCATTCTCTTCTCACAAAACCCTATTTCCTCTGTTGGAAAAGAAGGAGAAATGACCAAGGAAGGTCTCCCCAGGCATTCCCTACCTTTTGCTCGTGATTTTGCTCCCAATTGCCGCCGTTCATGCATCCAAGGTGAGTTATTCCTCTTCTCTAACCTAGATTTTGAAATCTTCTCTGTGGTTTTCGGTATTCTCTCCTAACTTAGGTTTGTTCTCCCAAACCTAAGAACCTTTGTTGCAACCATGTCTGGTCGTCGTGTTCATCCCCGCCGTGTTGCCGCCCATCAACAACCAGCTATTCCCGCTTAGGAACAGTATGATCACCGGTCGTTTCGCTCTGTGGAGGAGTAAGATTGCTAGGAGAAGTTTAAGTACAGGAATGTTGATCCTGGAAAGTATGTGAGGACAAGGGACTTCTGACGGTTTCGCCTCCATCAACGCTTCGAAGCTCTAGGGTGGTACCGTATCTTAAAGCCGAACACCAAGAACTACCCACGGCTCGTGAGGCTCTTCTACTGCAATCTACGATGCGAGAACCGCTGCACTAAGGAGATGAGGATCACCTTGAGGGTGAAGGTGGTCAACATCTCCTTTGGTATGGCCGAGTTGGCCAACACACTAATGATCTCCAATGTGGGAGAGTTGTCCTACTATCCTCCTAAGACTCTGTCTTATGAGTTCCAGAACTTTGATATCCAGGCAGAGATGGACAACATGCTCACAAGGGAGGCTTTTGGATGGTACCTAACTGCCAATTAAGGGATACGCCGAAGGTCATGTGCCGCGTCATTCAGCTGAATGTCCTTCCCACCAGCGGCCACTTTGACGAGGTGTCCATTCTACATGCCTTTGTCACTGTGTCTACATGGGGCTAACGATTCGCCTCCCTTATATGTGGACTATGGTGACAAGGTCTGAGGGAGGGGCACGTAGGGATGGAAACCTTTGCTATGGATGGATCATGACTGAGGTCTTCTTACGCATTGGTGTGGACTTGGAGGATGAGGAAAGCTTGGAGGCTGATGTCTTGGACTTCAACCAAGACTCTCTGAAGAAGATGAAGCTAAACATAGACGAGGTCACTGAGGATGAGGCTGAGGGGGAACAGCCAATGGAGGTAAAGGACCAACAGGGAGGTGGTGATGGGGGTGGTCACGATGGTGATCAAGAGGGTCATGGAGGTGCCGATCCTATTGCCACTTCACATGGGTCTCCTGTTGGAGATGCTCCACCACTTAACCCTCAGACTATGGGGACTTTTGTTGCCTCCTCCTCTAGGGGCTCTGGAGGCTCGAGGCCCTATGGACTCAATGACGTGATGACCCGCCTGGATACCACCACCAATCTACTAAGGAGGATGGATAATCAGATGGAGTATGGATAGGAGCTATTGCCTTCTAGACAACCAAGGGAGGTAATGGTCTTCCACCTTGCCATTTCAGTGCCAGGGCCAGGAGCACGGGGTCAGAATCAAGCTTAAGGCCGGGAGCAGAATCAGTAGCAAGACCAACAGCAATAGTGGCTTATGTTGTCACGGTAGTCCTAGGATTTCCCATTTTATGCTTTCTGGCACAGCCGACTTTGTTTCAATTCTGATGTTCTAGCTTTTAGTTGCATTTTATTTCCTATCATTTGCTTTTGTTTCAATTCCTGCTTACAGTAATTTATTTTAAAAAATTTGGTGTAAGTCGATGTATTCAAGTTCTTTATTATTATGAAATGGCTTTGACACCTATATTTATCGCCTATTTGTGTATTTTAAATATTTATTGTGTTTGAGATTTTTTTTTTTTTATATTTAAATCCTAATCCCCAAATCATGGTTCGGTTGAGATTAAGTTAAGGCAGAGCATCGCGCTCTGATACCAAGCTGTTACACCCCAATTCCAGTAAACCCATCTAACTATTAGAAATACCGATGGTGTGAGTAAGACGCATACCCGTCTTATAAACATACCAGGATCTCTGATAGCAGTACCTTAACATACACAATCTCACAACACGTACCAAACCAATAACAGTCGAATCAAAGTATAATACCAGAATCATAATTCAAAATGGGGGACATCTAATGATATCATGTATATAACCAAGTTATTCCATTACAATAGTTCAAGACTTATACATAATAAGCCCAAAAGTATACAATCACCAAGTCAGTGTCAAAATATCAAAAATATGCCGTGCATCTCATGGTGCCGCGTATGCACAATAGTCACAGCATCACAGGCACAATCCTGATTATGCTCTTCGGCTTCTAACATCCACCAATCACCCACTCCGTAGTCAGGCCCCGAGGAGGTCGAGTCACCACCCAACAGCATGACTACTGTACTTGCATCATCATCTAAAAATTAGCATATACGTGGGGTGAGCTTCCAACTTGCTCAGTAAGGGGTGGGGTTCATGCACAACCAAGTACAAGCATTCACATATATAATATTCCATGATGATATGAATACAGGAATTAAACACATAGTCCATGATGCGAATGATGCAATCCATTTGATTATTAAACCACCTATCAATACAACCAAGTCAGGTAATGCTACTATGGCACATTAGGCTGTATCCCTGATCTCGGAACTTACACATCGACTGCACAATGATACAAGCCCTAACCGTGATTAGGAGTCTGCCTATCCCGAGATGCATCCATCGGTCACCCAACAAACCCCTGATAACCCCCTCCTGGAAGTCATGGCATCGGGATTACCATCGGCCATGCCGGACTAGTTCCCTAGCAACAATCACATCGTACCTTAGGTGTAGTATTCCGAAAAGGTTCATCGAATATACCACTATTGGGTTATCCAACACCTTTCCCCTGTTTGCAAGGGGAGCATGGGGAACGTCAACTAACCACAATATCCTACATGCCTTGCACAATGATATAGTTAGTATGGACCACACGACACCGGGATTACCACAGGCCACGAAGCGGGTTTTTTAAGTATAGTCCTGGGGTACACGATATCGGGATTACCATCAGCCATAAAGTGTAACCCACGACTATATACCTATTCTAGCATACAAAAAAGTTGAGTATGGACTATGCAACACCAGGATTACTATCGGCCATGAAGTGTATCAGTTTCCAAATGCAGTCCCAGAGTACATGATACCGGGATACCATCGCCACAAAGTGTAATCCGCAACTACATCTAATCTAATTCACATAATCAATGTATGAATGCAGCAAACATACGACAATCACGGTATCGGAACCACCTCGACCACACCGGATTCCGTCTTATAACATAATAAATGCAACAATCATACGGCAATCACTGTACTGGAACCACCTCGGCCACACCGGATTACATCTCACAACATACTTTTCATATCAATTCCAACAATATATTATGCAATAATATAACATACTATGGAACATCATAATCATTTAAGCAATTAATAATCATGTGAAAATCTAACATATGCGAGCAGCTCTACAAGAATTAAACAATCCGAAAACAAAAGTCAACCATCGCTCACCTTAGTTGTGTTCTGTCAAATTGGTTCCAAGTGTGTCAATCGGTTGTTTCACTCACTACCGGCCTTGAGGTACATGTGTGTCTCTGTCCTAGGCACAAAGGTAACCGAACATCAGTACATGTCGGGAACATTTGAAGGGGTCCACAGGGGTTACCCCCAAAGAAGTCAGACACTGTCCAACCTGGACAGTACAAGTCATCGGATTCAGTCACCCGAAACAAGTGAAAATCCACCAGATTCATCATATGTGAATCCGGTGGCACAAGCAGAGAGCTCCTAAGGCTCAGAGACCTCACTAGAAATAGCCACCGAATCCAGGCCTAGTGTTTCTGGTGGGGTGTTTTCGGTGGAAACATAGAAGTTGCCTGTGGAATTTGGGGCTTTCCTGCTCGGGTCCGATCGTCGAGATTTGTTCTATGGAGTTTTTAGAGGGTGTTCCTACCTTCATTTTAAGCTAAAAAAATCCTGATTCCATCAGGCCTTTTGGGAGATACATCGATCGAGAGATTAAAACCCTAGATGGTCATTTGGTCACCAGTGTTGTCGGAGCTCATCGGACTTGGTTTGAGCTCGGCAATCACACAGGGGAGGTGAAATGATCATTCCCGGAGCTTCGAGAGGTGCCGGGTTCATAGCTCACCTCTTACCCAACTTAGGTCAAAATGAAGAGAGAGTGGTAGGAGATGTAGAACCTACCTCCAACAAGATTCTGGCAAGGGTGCGGGTAGCCAGGAGCATAGGTGAGCCTCCCTTTTCTTCCCTTTTTCTCCTCTTCTTTCCCTCTCCCACGTTTTGTACAAGTGAAGTGAGAAATGAACTCACCTCTGCTATTTATACTAAGTTATGTCCTTAGGGCCTGTTTGGTTGGCCCATATCCGATCAAATTGAGTTATTTCACGATTCGGGGCACGTGGGCCCTCCTCCTTAGACCCATATGGAGTACAAGTCATGAGGAAGATGTGGGAGAGTGGGTAGGGTCGTCCAAGGTTGTTCACGATGCGAGTGGTGAGACCCACAGGCATCAGAGCCTATTGGACAGCACAAGCGGCCACCAGATTCAGCCCACCGGATCCAGGCCCAGGTGCTTCCGGTGGTCTGTTTTCAATGGTCAAGACAGTTAGATGTCTTGCCTCCCTGTTGTCCCCTAGTTGGTCTCCCATAGGTGGTTACCTTAGGTTTTAAGTATGGTCTTCCGGCAATTTTGGTAGGTGCCAGGATTTAAGTGTAGGAGTGTCGAGTCACTTACCGTCTGGGATCAGAGGGTTTGAATCCCCTCCAGTTGGATAAACAAGAGATGCACTAGAAAGTGGGTTCATCCTTCCCCCTTTGGCAATGAGCAACCGCGAGCCAAAACTCGGTGGTGCTTTCCACTCCTGGTCCGAGACCTATCACAACAGTTCAATTTAGACTAGGTTAGGGCACGGGTGTGCAGTTATCATTCTTATACAGAATTTAGGTTGCTTTTAGACTTTTGGAAGGTAGTCTTTAAGGTAATGTCTTGGTGGCTGAAACCATGGAAGAAGACTCCATTGAAGGATTCTACATTGAAGAGAGCATAGTAGACAAGACTAAAGCCGTGGAAGATGAGGTAGTGATTGAAAGAACTCCACAACAAGTCTTTGAGATTCATAATGAGAAGGAAGAGTTTGTTCCAATCCTTAATGAGAAGGTTACCAACACTGACGACTCTATGGACACGACATTCACAGTTGGTATGGATTCAGAGATTGAGCATATAGAGTTTGTTAGTCAATCATGGTTCTTTGAAGAGAAAGCTCCACTACTAATCACATAAATGCCATAAATTCCTTCATCATTAGTTTCCTGGTCATAGTCATACCTACCATCATCATCATCATCTTCCAAGGAGTATGGATAAAAAGCTGACTTATCTTTCTCATTGGGTTCTTCAATTTCAGCCACTGCATTAACCCTCTGCTTATGTGGGCAAGACTTAGCAAAGTGTCCTACCTCTTGGCAATGAAAACATTGTACCTTGTTTCCTGTCATAGGTGTCTTTCCTTTATAATCAGCTTGTGGAGGAAAGGTGGCATTTGGGGATGTTGAACTATCAAGTTTAGTGGCTGAAAAATTCTTCATGACCTCTCCAGCTTGATAACCTGAGCTCCTCTACTCGTAAGGCCTTGTAAAAGCAAATCCTTCACTGAGTATACATCAACAACACCAATACCCCTGTTGATTTCAGCTCGCAATCCCAATCGAAACCGAGATAGTAATTGCCTCTCATTCTCCCTTATGCCTGTGCGAGAATAAAGTGCATCCAATCTGTTCATATACTCTACAATAGTCATAGTCCTTTAACAAAGAGAATTCAGCTGGTCTTGAATTACGTGGCAAGTACTTGTCAGATAGTTCAAGCTTCATCTCCTCCCAAGTAGTAGGCTCTCTACCACGGTCTTCCAACTCTTGCTTATAGGTTCTCCACCAACCACAAGCAGCCTCAACTAGCTTAGCACAAGCTAGTTTAATCTTCCGTTCCTCAGGTAGGTCATAATAGTCAAAATAGTCACCCAAAGCAGCTACCCAATCATAGAACAGTTGGGGGTCATGTCGACCATCAAACTCCTTCAGATCGAGCTTGATCTTCTGTGAATCTTCAGAGTACCTCCAATATGTGAGACGTTCAGTCTCAAAGTAACCCCTTAAGTGTTCCTCCAAAGTAGGTTGCACCACAGGAACCCTCTGTGGTGCTCTTAGATTAGGGTTAGGTCTCCTGTTAGCCGGTGCTCTTAGATTAGGGTTAGGTCTCCTGTTAGCCAACTGAGCAACTAAGTTCATAGGCGCTTCCACTTCAGGTGGTACATGAGTACCATGTGTAGGTTGTTGTTGGGTCTACTTAGCCAACACTTTTTCACTAAGAGCTTGTTGTTCATCTCTCATAGCCTGTAACATCTAAGGACTATGCATAATCAGTGGGAGGGGTGTTCTCTGCCATGCTCTGATACCACTTAATGTAAACTAGGATAGGAAGTCTAACCAAGTCTCAATCTGCAGGAACTTTTAATCAAAGAACAACCAAGCAAACACAAATTACCCAACAGAAAAATACCAACAAGGCAAAGTTAAACAATCACAGATCAGCCCTATCGGTTTCAGTTAATTCAATAGTATAGCATCTAAATAACAACCAGTAAATCAAGGACTATCACACCAATAACAAGGACTGAATTAAGGGAAACAGTGACCAAAACAATGTTCAAACTTCAGAACAATCGACCCAAAATTTCTGGGCAGGTCTGGGCAGAAGTCCCAATCGACCAGAATAGGAGACTTCTCAGATCACACAAATCCCTGGTCTAATTAGGCTCAAATTAGGATCGAGTCTCCTACTAGGTGAGATTGACACTCGATCCAAAATTCAAGGCCATCACAGATGGTTGTAACTCTCAGAGCAGAGAAGGGGCGATAGAAGAGAAAAATGAAAAATTTTAAACCCAGAATTTTGGAATCAGTCAGACCTCTTACCTGGATCGATGGACCTCGTAAATAATCTTGAGAAGAAGATTAAGAAAGCTTGAAGAAAGCTCTTGGACTTCACGCCGCAAGGAGTCAATTGGATCGAACACCAATTCCAACACTTTGATCAGACACAAAGCACACTCAAAGAGCAAAACGCAGAAACATTGTTTAATTTCATAAATCGTTCCAGGCTTAATGGGAGCCCTCTTCTTTATTTATAATAATGATGGGGGTTATATAAAATAGAAACTAACTTTAGTTTCCAAAAACTGAAATAGAAACTTACAAAATAGAAGTCCTCTGGTTACTAAAACTGGAAATAGAAACTAGGAATTAAAAGTACTGAAATTAGAAACTAAATAACCCCATCAATCCCCAACTAAAAAAGAAACTGACTAGTAATCCCATACTCAGTCTTAGAGCCCCTCTTTTAGACTCATAAAAGTGGCCCAATACACTCCAAACCACATGGACTGAAGGCCCAACACATATACAACCCAACCCTAGGCTTATTCCTAATAAAACAAGCATATTTTGGTTATTAATCTGCATCAGTAGTCGTTTGAGACACAACTGAATTGCAAGGCTATTGATTCTAATCTTCTCCTTTCAGAGAGCCGAACCATTGCTTCAAAGATTTCTAAAGTTTAATTCATCTTCTCCACTTTCACTTCTTTCTTATTTTGTGCTTGATCTTTAGCCTTTCTTGTATTTCTATTTTATAATTCGAAATTTCATGAATGAATTTGTGTCATGGGTTTCTTCCATTTTGATTTGTATGTCAACAAAATATTTTGCAGTTTCTTTTATTCGGTAGAAGATGATTTTCTGGAAATCTTGTATTATTTATTTACTGCTTATTTCCTTTTGGGAATTCTGGTGTGGTTAATTCTTGTTGGTTTTTCTGATATGATCATACATGTTTACCTGCTTCATATGATCATACATGCTTACCTGCTTGATTTGATTCTTGGGTAGTGATTTATCTGTTTAGTTTCTCTGGTGATTGAATCTATGAAGCAGAATCAGACCCTTCTTCTTGATTGCAGAGTTCATCCGACTTTGCCTGCAGAAAACTCGAAGTAAACCGTCGCCTGAGAAGTCTTCACCAGAGAGAGGTGGTGATGAACTCGCCAAACGCCTGAGAAATAAAACCTCCAAAGGAAACCGTCGCCTGAGTGGGGGTATGTATGTTGAAGACAAAAAGGGCAAAATCAGATTTTCAATAAAATTCTATCCACCTAATGGACTTGTAGGACAAAGATGCTAACGGTTGTCAAGTTGTTGGGTTTAATTGTAATGAACGGATTTTTAGGGGGGAGGATGTAATATAGGCAAACGCCAGGGGAGGTTGATGTAAATCACTCCTTTTTTATCCATTATTGTACCTTCGCTGATTTTTAAAAGAAGAATAATAATTTTTTTATCCATTAGAAAGAAAATATATGCATATTACATTTTTTAATCTCCCATAGAACTATTTGATATCAATCCTTGCATCTTATAAAAGACATTTTTTAACTTGCTAATGGTTTATATACATGAGATGGTGTTGTGACTAGTGTAAGAACTGTGGGGGTGGGGGTCATGTTAGTGAATTCCCGATCACAATTGGGTTCCATCAAAGAACAGCTTTAAGCCCCTATCTATTTGCTCTTATCATGGATAAATTAACCAAAGACATTCAAGATGACATTTTGCTGATGATATTGTTTTGGTTGACGAGACAAAAGCAAGGATTAACTCCAAGTTGGAGTTATGGAGATCAACCTTTGAATCAAAAGGTTTTAAGATAAGTACAATGAAGACGAAGTATAATATATGTAACTTTAATTACATAAGGATGGATAATAAGGTGATAAAAATTGATGATAGGGAAGTTCCGCAAAGTAATTATTTAGGTATCTGGGCTCAATCATAATAAAGAAGGTGATATAGAGGATGGTGTTTCACAAATAATTAAAATAGGATGGATGAAGTAGAGAGGTGTCCGGAGTATTGTGTGGTTGGCGTATTCTTTTAAAACTTGAAGGAAAATTTTATAGGGCAATCATACAACCAACTATGAAGTATGGTGCGGAATAATGGGCAGTTAAGAAGCATCAAATAGATAAACTCAATGTAGCTGAGATGAGCTACAAAAAGGATGTTTGAAGTGGGATGACCATGTTCAACTTAGGCCTTTAGATGCTCCAGTACGAAGGAGTGATTTGATTCGGACTGAAGGAGCTAAAAGAGCCAGGGGCAAACCTGTTACACCCGTGCCCTAACCCAGTCTAATTTGAACTACTATAGTAGGTCTCGAACTAAGGTGGAAAGTACCCTCGGGTTTTGGCTCACGGCTGTCCATTAAAAAAGAGGGAGGGATGACCCCACCTGCTAGTGTATTGCTTACCAATCCAACTGGAGGAGATTCAAGCCTTCCGATCACAGATAGTAAGTTACCCGACACCATACACCGGAATCTAGGCACACACCAAAACTGCTGGAAGGCTACATGCGCAGCCTAGGGCAACCACCCATGCAAGACTAACTTGTGGACAGCAAGCAGTCAAGACACATAGTTGTCTTGACCACCGGAAACAAACCACCGGAAGCACTTAGGCCTAAATCTGGTGGGCTGAATCTGGTGGCCACTTATGCTTCTGAATTGGTTCTGATGCCCGTGGACCACACCATCGGCATCGGGAATAGCCCTAGATGACCACACACTCTCCCACACCTTCCCCGTGACTTATATTTCATATGAGTCTAAGGAGACAGACCCATGTGTCCAGAATGCCGGATTAACCCATTTAGACAAGAAATGACCCAACCAAACAGGCCCTATTGAGAACTTACTATATAAGTGGAAATGAGGACATGACTTGTACAAACTAGGGAGAGGGAAAAGGAAGGAGAGAAAGGAAGAGAAGGAAGGAGAAGAGGAAAGGGAAGGAGTTTGGAGCTCACCTTGGTGCCGGCTGCCCGCCTAGTTGCCGAAATCCTTGCCAGAGATAAGTGCCACCTCTCCTACCACTCTCTCCCTTCATTTTGAGCTAGGATAAAGTGAGTATGGATGTAAATCTTGGCCTCCACGCCTCCCTAAGCTTGGGGAGTACGTATTCCACCTCCCCGGTGTGATTGCCGAGCTCAAACCAAGTCCGATGAGCTTCGACAACCCTTGTGACCAAATAACCATCTAAGGTTTCGATCGCTCGATCGATGTATCTCTCAAATGGCCCAATGGAATGGGGATTTCTTTAGCTTGAAATGATGCTAGAACCGAGCTGAAAAACCCCAAATGGCATGGGCACCTTCTGTGTGTCCACCGAAAACACTAGGCCAAGATCCGGTGGCGGTTTCCGATGAGGTCTCCGAACCTTATGACCTCTAGGCCAGGGCCACCCGATTCACTGGCGGGTCCCAACCCTATTTCTAGTGATTGAATCCGGTGGCCTATATTGTCCAGGTTGGACAGTAACTGATTCCTTTGGGGCTAAACCTTATGGTTTCTCCCTGATGTTCCCGACACCCAATGACCTTTGTCTCTAGGACAGAGACACGCACGTACCCCAGGCCAGAATTGAATTGAACACTCGGTGGCTATACTTGGAACCCGATCCATTCAAACTTAAACAAGGTGAGGGATGGTTGACTTTTATTTTGGGATTGTTTAATTATTATAGAACTGCTCGTATGTGTAGGATTTTCACATAAATATTTAAATTGCACAAATGATGATGATATTCTATAACATGTTATATTTTCATGGAAATGATATGAAATATATGTTGTGAGACAAAATCCAGTGTGGCCGAGGTGGTTCCGGTACCGTGAATGTCGTATGTTTGTTGCATTCATGCATTAATTATGTGCATTAGATTAGATGTAGTTGTGATTGTGGCCAATGGTTTCCTGTTATCGTGCACTCTGGGACTGCATTTGGAAATGGATACGCTTCGTGGCCGATAGGAATCCCGGTGTTACGTAGTCCATACTCAATTGCTTTGTATGCTAGAGTAGATATATAGTCATAGGTTACACCTTGTGGCCGATGGTATCCCAGTATCATGTACCCCGAGACTATACTTGGAAATAGACCCACTTCGAGACCGATGGCGATTCTGGAGTCACTTGATCCATACTAATTGTTTTATTATGAAAGGCATGTATGATATTGTGGTTAAATGACATTCCTCATGCTATGTCCCCTTGCCAATAAGGGATAAGGTGTTGGATAACCCAATGGTGGTATGTTTGATGAAACTTCCCGGAATGCCACACTCGGTACGATGTGATTGTTGTTGGTGGCAAAAACTAGTCCGACGTGGCCGATGGTGATCTCGGTGCCATGACTGCCAGGAGGGAGTTATCAAGGGTTTATTGGGTAACCGATGGAAGCATCCCAGGACCGGCAGACTCCTAATCATGGCTAAGGCTTGTATCTTTGTGTAGTCGATGGCAGTTCCGAGACCAAAGATACAGCCTAATGTGCCGTAGTAGCATTACCAGGCTTAGTTGTATTGTTAGGTGGTTTAATAATCAGATGAATTGCATCATTCACATCATGGACTGTGTTCAATTTCTGTATTCATGTCATCATGGAATACTATATATGTAAATATTGCGCCTCGTTGTGCATGAATCCCACCCCTCACTGAGCAAGTTGGAAGCTCACCCCATATATATGCCCCCTTTAGATGATGATGATGCAGGTATTATCGTACCTATGGCTTGTGACTCTCTATCCTCTGGACCCGAGTACAGAGCGAGCGACTGGTGGATGCCAGAAGCGGGGAAGCATGACCAAAACTACGCTTGCGACTACTGTGCATACGCAGCACCATGAGATGTTTGGCGTATTTTTTATATTCTGACACCGAATTGTGAATGGTATTTTTTGGGCTTATTAATTATTAGTCATAAATAATTGTAATGGAATAACTCGGTTACTTATATATGATATCATTAGATGTTAACCCCATTTTTATTATGATTCCGCTATTATACTCTGATTCTGCTAAAACTGGTTTGGTTCATATTGTGAGATTGTTTATATTAAGGTACTGCTATTAAAGATCCTGGTAGGTTTGTAAGACGGGTACGCGTCATACTCACACCACCGGTATTCCTAATGGTAAGTTGGGTTTATTGGAATTGGGGTCTGACAACTTGGTATCAAAGTGCGATGCTCTACCTTAACTCGCAACCTCCATTGAACCATGAGTTGGGGATTAGGATTTAAATAAAATTCTTAAAGACAACAATTAATAGAAATTGCACAAGTAGGAGACAAGTAAAGGTGTCAAAGCCGTTTCATTATAATCAAGAACTGAGTACATATGCTTACACCAAAATTTTCTTGAAATAAAAGACAAAAGCAGGAAATCCTAACTAGCCTAAAAATTAGGAATTCAAATAACAAAAGCAAATGACAAGAAATAAATTGCAACTACCAACTAGAACATAAGACTGTAAACAAAGCATGAAATGGGAAATCCTAAGAATACAATGGCAACATAAGCCACTACTACTGTTGGCTCTGCCCTTGGCCTTGAGCTCGATTCTGACCCTGTGCTCCTGGCTCTGGCACTGGAATGGCAAGGTAGAAGACCATTGCCTCCATCTGTGCCTCAAGGGAGGCCACCCGATTGTCCAACAAGCAGTAGCTCCTCTCCACACTCTCCATTCGAGTGTCCATCCTCCTCAGCAAGTTGGTGGTGGTATTCAGGCGGGCCATCACATCATCGAGTCCATAAGGCCTGAACCCTTAGTGCCACAAGAAGAGGAGGCAACAGAAGTCCCCATAGTTAGAGGGTTAGGTGGTGGAATCACCCTAGCAGAAGGGACACGTGGAGGGGCAATAGGATCAGCACCTCCCGATCACCCTCATGACCACCCCCATCACCACATTCCGGTTGGTCCTCTACCTCCATTGGTTGTTCCTCCTCAGTGACCTCATCTATGTTCAATGTCATCTTCTTTAGAGAGTCTTAGTTGAAAGCCAAGACATTAGTCCCCAAACTTTCCTCATCCTGCAAGTCCACACCAAAGCGTATGAAGACCTCAGTCAAGATCCGTCTGTAGTAGAGGTTTCTAGCCCTAAGTGCCCCTCCCTCAGCCCTGGTCACCATAGTCCACATCAATAGATAAGGGAGGCAAACCAGCAGCCCCATGTAGACACAGTAAGTGATATAGGCCTGTAGAATGGACACCTCATCAAACTGGCCACTGGTAGGGAGGACATTCAGCTGAATGGCTCTACATACGACCTTCAGCAGCTTGATAATTAGCAGTCAAGTGCCACCCAGAAGCCTCCTTTATGAGCATACTGTCCATCTCTGCCTGGACATCAAAGTTCTGGAACTTATATGATAGAGTCCTAGGAGCAAGGATTAAAGTATCGGTATCGGTCGTTGTATCGGTCGGCCAAAATTAAGATATGTACTGGAGTGTATCGTATCATATCGGAGATACGCTAAGATACGCTAAAGATACACATAAATGGATAGGAAACATTTTTTTTAAACACTTTTGTATAAAGAATTTGTAAAAAAAAGCTATTGATAACGTGTATTATGCATAAACACTAAATTGAGGGTATTGCACTAAGAATTCAAGGTTTGTAGTTGTCCCATAAATGTAAAATCCTTGTTTCCAACATTAATTTCTACTTTAGTTTGAAAGAAATATGGCTAGCAACAACTTTGAAACAAAAACCCCTCAAAAAATCGTGTTTTCTGAAAAATTACCCTTCTTGGCCACTATATGACCGTAACGCACTATATCAGTACATACCGATACATACCGATACTCACCGATACGTACTGATCGATACATACCGATACATACTGAAAAGTACATTTCACCTCGATTTTATATTTTCCATAGAGTCGTATCGGTGCATATCATATCGTATCGATAAGTATCAGTGGTGTATTGATGCATATCGATATGTATCATAGGATATATATTGATGCATATCGATATGTATCATAGGATATATATTGATACGAAAGGATTTTAAAAATTTCATGTATCGTATTGGTCAGCTAAATTTAAGATACGTATCGGAGGGTATCGTATCAGTATCGGAGATACTTTAAACCATGCCTAGGAGGGCAGTAGGCCAGCTCTCCCTCATTGGGGATCATTAGAATGTTGGCCAACTCGGCCATTCCAAAGGAATTATCAATCCCTTCCACCCTCGAGGTGATCCTCATCTCCTCGGTGCCGCGATTCTCACATCATAGGTTACAGTAGAAAAGCCTCAAAAGCCACGGATAGTATTTCATGTTAAGCTTTAAGATGCAATACCACCCAATGGCTTCAAAGTGTTAACGGAGACGAAAACATCAGAAGTCCCTTGTCCTCACATACTTCCCAGGATCGAAATTCCTGTACTCAAACTTCTCCCAGCGATCTTACTCCTCCACAGAGCAGAACAACCGATGATCATACTGTTTCTCAACGGGAATGGCAGGGTGTTATTGGGCAGTAGCACGACAGGTACGAACACGGTGACCAGACATGGTTGCAACACAAAGTTCCTAGGGTTTAAGAAGAACAAAACCTAAGTTAGGAAGAATGCCAAAAACCAAAGAGAAAATCTCAAAACCTAAGTCAGAGAATAACTCACCTTGGATGTGTGTACAACGACAATCAAGTGCAAAATCGTGAGCAAAAGGTAGGGAACGGATGGGGAGACCTTCCTTGGTCGTTTCCTCTCCTTCTTCATCAAGGAAAACTGGGATTTGTGAGAAAAACCCCAATCCCGAGCCTATTTATAACACCCAGGATGCCCACCGGAAACACTGGACCTGAATCCGGTGAACTGTTTCCAGTGAGTAAATTTTTGAATTTTGGTCTGTTTTAGTCACCGATGAACCAACCCATATTTCTGGTGAAAAACCCCTATTTCTGGTGAACATTTTTTGAACCAAATCAATTTTTCTATTTTATTTTATTTTACATATTTACTTCCTTAATTGGGGATTTTCTCCCTGATACGCATGTGATCGGATTTCAATACTTCATGGGCCCCTCCCGTGTATGCTCTAACCTTAATGCACTTCTTAAATATCATATGGGACCCACTATGCACGTTAACCTTAATATGCTCACTACTTATTTATGTGACCAATTAAGATTCCTCAACAGGAATCATGCAGCGCAGGAATACCCGATCTCAATCTAATACGTCACCTCTCGCTCCCCCTACACAGAACCGGGGTAGACCATGCAATGTGCCACCGGCCCCACCTATTCTCACGGCACAGGATGTTGCCAATATAATGGGCAAACATAATGCGTGAGGTGGAAGAGAAGTAAACTCAATTCATGGCCGGGATTGACACCCGGATCCAAGCTGCTATTGGAGCCCGGAATGCACCTCCCGCACCCCCTTCTCCACTGGCACCAGCCCCTGTGCCAATTGGCTCAGCCACCCTTCAGACATCCAATGGGATGCAAGGGCAAGTGCACGGACATATGTAAGGTCAAGTACAAGGGCAGTTTCAAAGACAAGTACCCGAGCAAGTGCAAAGGTAGGCCCAAGTGCACGTAAAGAGTTGGACTGACCTAACCAAAATGATGGAGAAGTTCCAAACGTTGAGGCCCCCATACTTCTCCAATGTGAGCCATGATCAGTTATTTCCCTCAAGATGGATTGGGGGTATGGAGAAAGTCTTTAAATTGATGGGCTGCAATGATGAGCAAAAAATATTATGTGCCGGCTACCAATTGCAAATGAAGCCAATGCTTGGTAGAGGGCTACTAAGCTCACTATGACAGCAACCAACCCCACCCCCACTTAGGAAGACTTCAAAGAGACCTTCTTTGGGAATTACTTCGCTGAGAGCTTTCGGGACAGGAGAGAGAGTGAGTTCTCCAATTTGCCGCAAGGATCCCGATCAGTGCTAGAGTACCAGGAGCTGTACTACTTTGCTCTGGAGCACATCCAAAATGATAGGTCCAAGGCCAGGAAGTTTGAAAAGGCATTGAGGCCAAGCATCAATTCTACTATAGTTGGGTTGAAACTACAAACATATGCTGAAGTGGTCCAAGTGGCCAAGTCCATTGAGGACTGACAAAGGGACAATTTCTCGGCTCAACAAGGAATGGGGACGAGGCCCATGGTGTCCTCTAATTCCAAGGGAGCCAACAAGCACTAAAGAAGCCCTTATATCAACCTAACTCCAGTCCAATCAAGAAGGCCAGAAGCAAGTCAAGCCTCCCAATCCTCCGGCTCCAGTGGTATGTCTCAATTTGTGGGTTTAAACCCCAGGTGCTTCCATTGTGACCAACCAGGTCACCTAGCCCAGACATACCCCCACCGAAGGCCGGGTGATACATCTTATACCCTGCCACCTAAACCCTAGCAGGCTTATGTAGCCAACCGGCCAGCCCAATCATCACAGGGCCAGAGACCACAAGGAAGGGTATTTGTTGTGACCACAGAGGATGCAGAAGCTACACCGAGAGTGGTGACAGGTACATTACTGATAGCATTTTTACCTGCACATATGTTATTTGACTCAAGAGATTCACATTCATTTGTGTCACCGACATTTGCGAAGAAGATGGAAATTCCACCCAAGAGCTTGACCTAGTGTTTGGCAGTGAGTACACCCACAGGAAGTGTGGTAGATTAAATTATGTTTATAAACCATGTCCGGTGACCATAAATGGATATGACTTGAATGCACACTTGATCGAGTTGGATATGTCCGATTTTAATGTGATTCTAAGGATGGACTGGTTGTCCACTTACAAAGCCAGTGTGCTATGTGCAGAGAAGGTGATAGTATTCAGACCCCGTGATAAGGGAGAATTCACCTTTGTAGGTGATAAGCCAAAGAAACACACGAGGATTATTGTGTCAGCACCTCGGATGAAGAAGCTACTAAACCAAAGATGTCAAGGTTGCTTGGCATCTGTGACAGATACCGAGATAGGGGTCAAACCATTGACCGAACTAGATGTGGTTAGGGAATTTCTGGACATATTTTCGAATGATTTGACAGCGAGAGACAAAGTTTGTTAGACCTACTCCCCGACTCGACACCAGTGTCAAAAGCTCCTTACCACATAGCCCCTATAGAACTAAAGGAATTACAAGTGCAACGTCAAGACCTTTTGAAGAAGGGATTCATTAGACCTAGTGTGTCCCCATGGGAAGCACCGGTATTGTTTGTCAAGAAGAAAGACAAAAGCATGAAGTTGTGCATTGATTATCGGGAACTGAACAAGCTAACCATCAAGAACCGGTATCCCTTGCCAAGGATTGATGACCTATGGGATCAACTGCAAGGTGCTAAGGTATTCTCCAAGATTGACCTTAGATCTGGCTACCACTAGCTCAGAATCATGGATAGTAATGTCAGCAAAACAAATTTCAGATGTCGGTACGGACATTACGAGTTCTTGGTGATGTCATTTCAATTGACCAATGCACCGGCTGCTTTCATAGACTTAATGAATCGGGTATTTCAAGATGTCTTGGACAAGTTTGTGATTGTATTCATTGATGACATCTTGGTATACTCCAAGAGTGCAGAGAAACATGTTGTTCACCTGAGGCTAGTATTGCAACGTCTGACAGAAAAGCAACTCTTCGCCAAATTCAGCAAGTGTGAGTTCTGGCTTTCACAAGTGGCATTCCTAGGCCATATTGTCTCAGATAAGGGGATAGAGTTTGACCCAGGCAAGGTATAGGCAATTCTAGAGTGGAACCACCCCAAGGATGTGGTAGACATTCGTAGTTTTCTAGGATTGGCCGGATACTACAGGAGGTTTATTAAGAACTCCCGCATTTCTGCACCAATGACCCGACTCACACGTAAGGGTGTGAAATTTGAGCGGTCTGATGCTTGTGAGAAGAGCTTCAAGATGCTAAGGCAAAGGTTGGTATCAGCTCCAATTTTGACTATTCCGACCGCTACCGGTGGTATGGTTGTGTATAGTGATGCCTCCAAGCTGGGATTGGGATGTATGTTGATGCAGCATGGGAAGGTCATTGCCTATGAATCCCGCCAGTTGAAGGACTATGAGGACTACCCCACTCATGACTTGGAATTGGCAGCGGTAATTTTTGCCTTGAAAATCTGGAGGCATTACTTGTATGGTGAGAAGAGTGAGATATACAATGACCACAAGAGCCTCAAGCATTTCTTCACCCAAAAGGAGCTCAATATGAGATAGAGGCTAATGCAGGAGTAGATTACAAGTAACTAGAAATTACAAGCAACTAACTCCGCAGTTTATAACCCCAAACAATACAAATAGGAGTAAGAAACAAAGAAATAATACCATCAAATAAATCCCCAAGGATACAATACCCATATAGAAGCAAAACCAGCCCAAAACCTAACCCGATAGGAGAGAGAAAGATCTGTTATAGAGATGGAGAGAGAGAGGTGCGGCCAGGGTTGTAGGAGTCCGATTGAGTTGCACTCTTGGGCATAGATAGTCCCTAGGGAGGGTACAAAAATCCCCAAAGTTAAGAGGATTCTAACGGCTGGTTGTAAAGTTACAAGCTTTCTTGATTTTTTTACCTATGAGAGAAAACTGAAAAGAACCTTCAAGAACAGCAGCTGAATGCTTCCAACAGTGACTAGGTAATGATCGTGGGACCCTTATGAGGCCTAGAATACCCTAATTGAAGACCTGTCTGAATAGAGTACAGAAGAGAGAAAGAGAGGAGATTGATCTCTTTCCTATTCCCACTAGGATTGCTGATCAGTTCTGATTTCTAGAGACTTTTATCAAAATCTGAACTATACCTCTTGAATGTTACAGCAAACAAAATAAAAAAGAAGAATAAAACAGATGGGAGGTTGAGAAGGGTGAAAGAGAATAAAGGAAGTGGCTATCTTAGCCTGGGCTTCTCACCCACAGCTATCTCAGCTACTCTAAGCATTTAGTTGCAAACTTTCTTTCATAAATACAAACTTTCTTTCATTCAAATCTGTCCAATAATGGTACATATGCCTCTCTATTTACAGAAGGGAAGTTTACAATCATACTAACACTAGGAGCTAGTTTCCCAATAGGACTAGACACTCCTAATACAACTAGGAATTCAAAATAGGACTAGGACTTGACTTTATGACTCCAACATAGTCCATATAAGACTTTACAACCAACTAATGGCCTAATGGGTCTTTATTGAATTAAATAACAACTAATTAAACTAATGAATAAAATCCCCTTTTTTTACCCTCTACCCATATTGTAGGTCTATTAAAGTGGCCCATTTCAAAGAAAACCCATGGGATCAAAGGCCCAACACATACATAACATAACCCAAGGCTTATTTACAATAAAATAAGCCCAAGTGACTTATCTACATCAACTCGCCCTCTTTTAGAAAAAATTCGTCCTCGAATTTTGTAGAGTGTGAGGGTGATTATATCATGGAGCACGTCCTTCTTCAAGCCGTAGAAAAATTCAGGTAGCTTTTTTATGATAAAGATGTAGTCTAGAATGTGAGGAGCTTGATCTTCAAGATACTTTAATGGGATGACAAACTCCACATGCTCAACTTCAACATCTTCAGATGTATCCATAGGGTCATCTACATATGCACCTTTGATCCCTTCTAACTTCAATGCAACGTAAAGCTCTTTTGGTTCATCTATCCGGTGGTTCCTAATTGGTTCCATTGATGGTTCAAACACAACTTCATTCTTGAACTCCTTAGGATCTTCCTCTTGACTGTTCACAATCATCACAGTTGTTGTAGTGTCAAGTTCCCTAGTCTCAACATCATTGTCCATTGTGGCAACCTTGTTGCTTTCTACTTCTCCCATATGAGTCTCGTTGATGGGAACATCAATGACTGGTTCTTCCTCAATAATAGGAATGGCTGAAAAAATTTTAACACTAACCTTAACTTTTGACTCTAGTTCACTGGTCAGAGGTGTCTTCTCTTGTTGCTCATTCGCAATAGAGACTGATGGTTCCTTCATGCTATCATAGTTTTTAAGGCGGTAAGGCGACGGAGGCGTTTGAGGGTCTTTCGGAGTGCCTTAGAGATAGGACGGGCATAAAGCGTTGCCTTATTGACTAAAGCGTTCCTGTGTAATTTTTTTTATAAAACCAATCTATTTGGCTCAAATCCTAGTTGAATCCTATAACTCATATGTTAAATAAATATTAAAGGTTCATATTCATACCAATGTAAGATATTCATCAAGAAAACAAATCAATAAAGTGAATAAACTAAGTTCATCTTCATCAATCATCAATCATCAAATTAACATATAATATAAATACATAATTATGAAGCAAAATTATAAAAATAAAGAAAAGAAGACATAAAAAATACAAATATTTATTATACTTACCTCTATGATGCCAAAATGAGTGCCTAAGTCCTAAGATCATCCACTATATTTCTACTCCTGTCAATGAAGAATGAAGCTCACCGCTGCCGGAGCAAACTCACCGCTACCGGAGCAAAATGGTCGCCTAGATAAGTGGTTCTTCCTTGTTCCTTGATTCCTTCTCAAAGCCCTTTCTTAAAACCCTTGACAAAATCCAAACCCTGTTTGTGAATCGTGTTTTTGTTTTGTTTGTTTTGGTTATTTTTGGTGGAGTTAAGTTGATCCCATACATCTCAAGTGATTTAAAATCATACACCTACCAATAAAAAATCTATATTTGGAATCTTCATCAAGTAATTTTAAAATGTGTTTAAAAAAAAAAAAACCCCATAAGGTGCCACTTCACGTAAGGCGGAACACTGCCTTACCATCTCTAGACCGCATCAACGCCAAGGCGCTAGTAAGGCGTCGCCTTAGCAGCGCCTTAAAAACTATGCATGCTATTGTCAAGCGTGGGTGACTTTTGGACATCTGGTGGAAGGAAGTACATGTTTCATTCATGCTCAGATAGGTACATGCCTACCAACTCATACTGCATCTCGTCCCACATTCTAGGTTTACATTCTTGAGCTTGAAGTTGCCGTTCACGGACTCTCCATTACATTCGTACACAATCATTCATTTGGGAACACGTATATTGGCATTTTTGTGTCTCTGTTAAGTTGTAGTTGTCAAAGTACATGTCCAATTCACGCATCCATTCAAGGAATTCCCCATGAAAATAACGTGGCTAATCATTAGATTGGGCAGCAGTAGATGTATAACTGGTACTTCATCTCTTCCCAAGTCCTAGGCTCATGTCCTCGAACTCGGAGTCGCTTTTCATGGACGCTCCACCAATCTCTAGCATGACCAATCAACCGGAAGCAAACAACTTGAAGCTTTTGTGTCTCTGTCAAGTTATAGTAGGCAAAATATTCCTCTAGAGAATCTAACCAATCAAGGATGTAGAATGTATCCTTTTGTCCAGCGAAGTAACGAACTGATGGAACCATCTTCGGTTAGGCCCTAATAGATTGTATGAAGCTTTCTTCAACCGTAGCTCTGATACCACTTAATGCAAGGCTAGATTACAAGTAACTAACTCTGCAGTTTATAACCCCAAACAATACAAATAAGAGTAAGAAACAAAGAAATAATACCATCAAATAAATCCCCAAGGATACAATACCCATATAGGAGCAAAACCAGCCCAAAACCTAACCTGATGGGAGAGAGAAAGACATGTTATAAAGCTAGAGAGAGAGAGGTGCGGCCAGGGCTATAGGAGTCCGATTGAGTTGCACTCTTGGACGTAGATAGTCCCTAGGGAGGGTACAAAAACCCCCAAAGTTGAGAGGATTCTGACGGCTGGTTGTGAAGTTACAAGCTTTCTTGATTTTCTGACCTATGAGAGAAAACTGAAAAGAACCTTCAAGAACAGCAGTTGAATGCTTCCAACAGTGACTAGGTAATGATCGTGGGATCCTTATGAGGCCTGGAATACCCTGATTGAAGACCTGGCTGAACAGAGTACAGAAGAGAAAGAGAGGAGATTAATCTCTCTCCTATTCTCACTAGGATTGCTGATCAGTTCTGATTTCTGGAGACTTTTATCAAAATTTGAACTGTACCTCTTGAATGTTACAGCAAACAAAATAAAAAAGAAGAATAAAACAGAATGGGGGTTGAGAAGGGTGAAAGAGAATAAAGGAAGTCGCTATCTCAGCCTGGGCTTCTCACCCACAACTATCTCAACTGCTCTAAGCATTTAGTTGCAAACTTTCTTTCATCAAATCTGTCCAATAATGGTACATATGCCTCTCTATTTATAGAGGGGAAGTTTATAATCATACTAATACTAGGAGCTAGTTTCCCAATAGGACTAGACACTCCTACTACAACTAGGAAGTTTCCCAAAATAGGACTAGGACTCTGACTTTATGACTCCAACATGGAGTAAAACTAACTAACTAATAGTCCATATAGGACTTTACAACCAACTAATGGCCTAATAGGTCTTTATTGAATTAAATAACAACTAATTAAACTAATGAATAAAATCCCGTTTTTCTACCTTCTACCCATATTTTAGGTCTATTAAAGTGGCCTATTCAAAGAAAACCCATGGGATCAAAGGCCCAACACATACATAAAACAACCCAAGGCTTATTTGCAATAAAATAAGCCCAAGTGACTTATCTACATCAGAGGTGTTGGTTGGAATTGATGAAAGATTATGACTGTACTATCCACTATCACCCAGAGAAGGCCAATGCAGTCACTGACTCTTACATCCTTGACTACCAATGAGCATCTCTTAGAAGAGGCCAGGAAACTAGCTTTGGAGCTATTGGTGGAAGGTGTCACCTTGTCACCATCGGCATTAGTGGTACAACCTAGTATAGTGGATAGAATCGCTGCAGCTCAGGGTACTGATGCAGAGTTACAGAAATTGATAGCTGACTGCAAGGAGGGAAATCAGAAGGACCCGGATTTCTCCAACTGAAGGTGGGATTCTTAAGTTGAAGGGAAGGTTGTGTGTGCCTAGTGATGGTAACTTGAGAGATACTGTTTTGAAGTAGGCACATAGCTCCCCATACTCTATTCACCTCGGCAGCACTAAGATGTATAAGGACCTAAAGGGTTCCTACTGGTGGAAGGGAATGAAGAATGATGCGGCCACACACGTGGCAAGGTGCCTCACTTGCCAGCAAGTTAAGGCTGAAAGACAAAGGCCCCATGGTTTACTACAGTCACTACCTATTCCGGAGTGGAAATGGGAGAATATTACCATGGACTTCATCACCGGGTTACCCCGCACCAACAAGGGTATGGATGCCATTTGGGTAGTTGTGGACCGCTTGACCAAAGCAGCTCACTTCATCCCAATTATGGCCACTTTCTCCATGGACAAGTTGGCCAAACTGTATATTGACAACATCATCCGGTTGCATGGTGTACCCGTTAGCATCATCTCCGATCGAGATCCCAGATTCACTTCAAAGTTTTGGACATGTGTACAGAAGGCTATAGGCACCCAATTGAATTTTAGCACAACATTTCACCCACAAATAGACAGATAGTCAGAGAGGACCATCGAGACCTTGGAGAACCTACTTCGAGCATGTGCCTTGGATATGAGTTACAGTTGGGACGAGTACATCTCCTTTATTGAGTTCTCCTACGACAGTTACCAGGCCACAATCGATATGTCTCTGTTCGAGGCACAGTATGATAGGAAATGTTGGACTCCTTTGTATTGGGACAAAGTTGGTGAATAACACATTCTAGGCCCGCACTTTATACAGGCCACTAGTGAGAAGGTGAATGTGATCGGGGAAAGAATCAAGGCAGCTTAGTCCATACAAAAGAGTTATGCAGATGTCAGGAGGAAGCATCATCTGAAGTTTGGGGTTAGAGACGAGTTATTCTTACGGATCTCCCCAGTCAAGGGAGTGATGCGGTTCGGTAAAAAGGGAAAGTTCAGTCCTAGATTTGTGGGACAATATGATGTGCTAGAAATGATTGGACTGGTGGCCTATAGGATAGCTTTACCACAAGAGTTGGAGTGTACACATGATGTCTTTCATGTATCTATGCTGAGGATGTACATTCCCAACCCCATTCAGGTCAAGACTTATATACCACGTGAGTTGGACGAGGATTTTGCCTACGTGGAGTATCCAGAAAAGATTGTTGACCGGAAGGACCACGTTCTCCACAACCACATTGTTTCCTTCGTCAAGGTGAAATGGATGAATCACCCAGAACAGGAAGCATCCTGGAAGCGGGAAGATGAAATGAAGAAGCAGTACCCTGGACTATTCGATTTACCTGGAAGGGGGAATGTTACACTGGTGCCCTAACCTGGTCTAATTTGAAATGTTCTGGTAGGTCTCGGACCGGAGGTGGAAAGTACCACCGGATCTTGGCTCGCGGCTGCCCATTGCAAAAGGGGGAGGGATAACCCCAATTGCTCGTGTATTGCTTGCCAATCCGACTAGAGGGGATTCAAGCCTTCCGATCACAGACGGTAAGATATCCAACACCATACACTCGAATCCCGGCACGCACCAAAACTACTAGAAGGCTATATGTGCAGCCTAGGGCAACCACCCATGCAAAACTAACTTGTGGACAGCAAGCAATCAAGACACGTAGTTGTCTTGACCACCGGAAGCACCTAGGGCTGAATCCGGTGGCCACTTGTGCTGATGAATTGGTTCCGATGCCCGTGGACCCCACCACCCGCATTGGGAACAGCCTCAGATGACCACACACTCTCTCCCACACCTTCCCCGTGACTTGTATTTCATATGAATCCAATGAGACAGGCCCGCGCATCCCGAATGCCGAATTAACCCATTTGACAAGAAAAACACAACCAAACATGCTCTGTTGGAACTTACTATGTAAGTGGAAATGAGGACTCATTTCCTCACTTTGGACAAGAAAGAACACAACCAAACATGCTCTGTTGGGAACTTACTATGTAAGTGGAAATGAGGACTCATTTCCTCACTTCTCACTTGTATAAACGTTGGAGAGGGAAAAGGAAGGAGAGAAAGGAAGTGAAGGAAGGAGAAGAGGAAAGGGAAGGAGTTTGGAGCTCACCTTGGTGCCAGCTGCCTGCCTAGTTGCTGAAATCCTTGCCAGAGGTAAGTGCCACCTCTCTAATGACTCTCTCCATTCATTTTAAGCTAGGGTAAAGTGAGTATGGATGTAAATCTTGGCCTCCACACCTCCCTAAGCTTGGGGAGTATGTATTCCACCTCCCCGGTGTGATTACCGAGCTCAAACCAAATCCGGTGAGCTCCGACAACCCTTGTAACCAAATGACCATCTAGGGCTTCGATCGTTCGATCGATGTATCTCTCAAATGGCCCAAAGAATCGGGATTTCTTTAGCTTGAAATAATGCTAGGAACACCCCTTACAAACTCCATGAAACAAATCCCGGAGATCAGACCCGAGCAGAAAAACCCCAAATGGCATAGGCACCTTCTGTGTGTCCACCGGAAACAACCCACAAGAAACAGTGGTCCAGGATCCGGTGGCTGTTTTCGGTGAGGTCTCTGAACCACATGACCTCTCTACTAGGGCCACCGAATTCACATCTGATGAATCCGGTGGGTTCCAACCCTGTTTACGGTGACTGAATCCGGTGACCTATACTGTCCAGGTTGGACAGTGTCTGACTCCTTTAGGGGTAAACCCTATGTTTTCTCCCCGATGTTCCCGACATGTAATAACACTCGATTGCCTTTGTATCTAGGACAGAGATGCACACGTACTCCAAGGACAAAATTGAATTGAACACTCGATAGCCGTACTTGGAACCCGATCTGTTCAAACTTAAACAAGGTGGGGGATGGTTGACTTTCATTTTGGGATTGTTTAATTATTATAGAGTTGCTCGTATGTGTAGGATTTTCACATAATTATTTAAATTGCTTAAATGATGATGATATTCTATAATATGTTATATTTTGATGGAAATGATATAAAATGTATGTTGTGATACGGAATCCGGTGTGGCTGAGGTGGTTCCAGTACTATGATTACCATATATTTGTTGCATTCATGCATTGATTATGTGCATTAGATTAGATGTAGTCATAATTGTGGCCAATGGTTTCCCGATATCGTGTACTCCGGAACTGCATTTGGAAATGGATATGCTTCATGGCCGATGGGAATCCCGATGTTGTGTAGTCCTACTCAATTGCTTTGTATGCTAAAATAGATATATAGTCGTGGGTCACACCTTGTGGCCGATGGTATCCCAGTATCGTGTACCCTGGGACTATACTTAGAAATGGACCCGCTTCATGTCGATGGTGATCCCTAAGTCGCGTGGTTCATACTAACTGTATCATTATGAAAGGCATGTAGGATATAGTGGTTAGGTGACATTCCCCATGCTACGTCCCCTTGCTAACAAGGGATAAGGTGTTGGATAATCCAATGGTGGTATATTCGATGAAAGTTCCCGGGATGCCACACTCGCAGTACGATGTGCTTGTTGCCGAAGGCGGGAACTAGTCCGACGTGGCTGATGGTGATCCCGGTATCGTGACTGCCAAGAGAGGGTTATCAAGGGTTTGTTGGGTGACCGATGGACACATACCGAGACCAACAGGCACCTAATCACAGCTAGGGCTTATATCGCTGTGTAGTCGATGACGGTTTCGAGACCAGGGATACAACCTAATGTGCCGTAGTAGCATTACCAGACTTAGTTGTATTGTTAGATGGTTTAATAATCAAATGAATTGCATCATTCCATCATGGACTATATGCTTAATTTCTGTATTCATGTCATCATGGAATACTATATATGTGAATGTTGTGTTTGGTTATGCATGAACCCTACCCCTCACTGAGCAAGTGGAAGCTCACCCCATGTATATGCCCCCATTTAGATGATGTTGCAGGTACTATCGTACCTATGGCTTGTGACTCTCTATCCTCCGGACCCGAGTACGGAGTGAGCGACTAGTGGATTCCGGAAGCGGGGGAGCATGACCAAAACTGTTCTTGCGACTACTATGTATACACGGCACCACAAGATGCTCGGTATATTTTTTATATTCTGATGCCGAATTGTGAATGGTATATTTTGGGCTTATTAATTATAAGTTGTGGATAATTGTAATGGAATAACTCGGTTACTTATATATGATATCATTAGATGCCAACCCCATTTTTATTATGATTCCCCTATTATACTCTGATTCCGCTGAAACTGGTTCGGTTCATGTTTTGAGATTGTTTATGTTAAGTTACTACTATCAAAGATCCTAGTAGGTTTGTAAGACAGGTACGCGTCTTACTCACACCACCGGTATTCCAAATAGTAAGTTGGGTTTACCGGAATTGAGGTGTGACAAAACCTAAAATGACTCTAGAAGTGGTGAGGAAAGATATGTATAACTTAGGCCTTGTATCAAGTATGATCTCAAATAGAGCTGGTTAAATGGTAAGTATCCATGTACCCAACCCTATTTAGTAGGGATTAAGTTGAGTTATTGTTTTACATTATATATATATGGAGAAACAACCTTGCCATTCTTGTGTTGTCTACGCCCAAACACAAGCAGGCACAAAAAAACAAGCTACCCCCGCCCCATGCACTAAAGATTCCCTCATCCCTTACGTTGGCCCCATGCACTGTTGTTGCTTATACCAGACTGGCAAGGTTCTTGGGGGAGAGTTTTGTCCGGGAGTGTGGCTTCTGCACCAACACATTGGCCATTGGGAGTGCATGTAGAAGCATCAATAGGATAGGCATTATTTCCTTCCATAGGAGGCAAGGTAGTCATTTTGCCCTCCCATGTATCTAGGTGCAGCCCTCATACTCCCCCACAAAACATTTTCCCTATATATATATGTGTGTGTGTGTGTGTGTGTGTGTGTGTGTGTGTGTGTGTGTGTGTGTGTGTGTGTGTGTGTTTTCAGTCAATATATTACAGCAAACATTATAATGGTACAGTAATGATTAGAACACACATGCCATAAATAGCTGATAATTGATTATATTAAAAAAAAAAAAAAAAAACATTCAAGGTCCATTGCTGCCAACCCCATTTTCATCATTTTAAACCATTTTTTTCTTACATGATTAATCTTCAGATCATTGATTTACAAAACCAGAAAACCAA